>NW_028277168.1:11335000-11517500 GCF_051122295.1 Plectrocnemia conspersa
TGAATTCCTCAGCAGCAGCTTAAAGAAGTACTTTGCCAAGTACACTCGTTAAGGCAACTCAAGAGAATCATATCCAAGCATATATAATATTTCAGGGATTTTATTGGAAATTAAAATTATATTTCCTTATGTACAAATGTCTGTGAATTTTTTTCAATTAAAAATAACTATGCTCAAAAAAACTATGCACTATGTGATTATATAAAGGGCCTTCCACACGCACAGTTAAGTCTTGCCTGCGTAAACTGGTTTACCGCACAGTCCTGAAACTGCGGTCTTTGCAATGTCAAAGATTTGGTTTGTGCAAACCAGACCTGCACGGTATTGTTTGTGCAAACATTGTGGCTCGATTGTGTCATGTGTTAGTTCTTATCGTATTATTATCATGTCCTACTCCAAACAATTTTTAACGAAATTTATCGAGCTCTATGAATTGTTACTGGGCATATAGAAGGTCAGAAGTAGAGTATTTGGACCGAAATAAGAAAAACAACACATATCAAATGATTAACAAGTTTAAACAGGTAAGGATTTTATATACATTTATTTCAAATGATTTTTTTGATACGTGTATTGTTTTACAGGAGGAACCTAAAACAAACAAAGATACGGCCACGAAAAAAATGAACTCGCTGCGCCATTCTTACCTCAAAGAAAAAAAAGGTAGCCTATTCTGAAAAGTCGGGTGCCGGCACTGAAGATGTGTATTTTCCTATGCTGTGGTAGTTTTTGGTTGACCAAGAATCTCCTCGACTACCAACTTCAAACTTTGACGGAATATATTATCAGGTACCTATGAAAAAAAAAACACTTTATACTGCAAAAGTTTATTCAGCTAAAAATAATTAATAATTATATAATATTACACATTCCATTCTGCCAGGAAACATCCTAATTGGTTAAAATAATGTAAAAACTTTTCTGTCATCAGTTTATTATTCGTTGAAATGACTATAACGTCCTTTATCTAAATCAGTTAGATCATTATCAGTTGTCAGTAAGCCCAATGATAATGACTCTTTTATGGTATCTTCATAATCCAAGCTCCCAGTCGTGTGTAATTATCTGAATATTTTCTCCTTAAAAAGGACAAAGCACACAAATTGCCAAAACAACACAATTTATACTTTCAAGCTTCAGGTTTATGCTTTCATTCAAAATAGTGATACCAATATGCCAAATGCATTTTCGACCAGGAGCCTAGCTCTTGATAGACAATAATTATAAATTTTACGTTCATTAGTAAGCTCTCTTCATAGAAATGGCTTCAAAAAATTAGCTTCTTCTCCTATAAAAGCATAGTTAAGAATCCTTCTAGATTTATTTACTTGACTTGAGTCAGGAATATGCAAAGATTTATGGGGTGTTTACGTTTATTCTCTTTCAAAAAATGTTAAAAACAATAGCATAAAAAATGTACATACTAGCATTAATTGTTTAATCGTATTTTATGAAGACTGATCCAGTAAATTGTGACTGATTGACTCTAAGAGTCAAATTAAAAGACTTAGTACTTATTATATGAGTAGGTAGGTTGACATAAAAAAACTGATTAACGACATAATAGAACTGATTTAAAAAGTACACACACACTCACACAATAAAAAGGAAAAGAAAAACTACCTGTAAAACATATATGCTGTATTTTAGTTTATTTTGAATAGAAATAAACTAAATTTCGGAATCAGTGTGTTATCTGTGGAGAATTGTTATATAATTATAAATATTTTTATACTTTACGAATTAAAATGAAAATTCTTAAGCAATTAATAAAATGTTTTGTTACTACAGTACACATTTTTTAAAAGCTAGTACTGTTTGGTTAAGAGTAGCCAAGACACTATTACAGAAAAATCGATATTACCAGCAGCTAAAGATATGTATGTATATGATTTGCCAAAAATACAACTATTGACTTCGTAAAAATTCCTTTAAAAATGTATGTTGTAAGCAGAGGTATTTATGTAATGCCAGATTCTATTGAATATATACTTAACTGATACTTCAAACTAATGATTAATAAAATTCATGCTATTCGAGATAAATTAAAAAAATATCGGGGAATAATATTTTGTTGAATCTTTTTATGTAAATTATTCAATTCCATACTGTAATTTATATTTTTATGTCAGAAAATGATATGCATTGCCGTTTTTATCGACAGAGCTCGAGCTTTAACTGAAAAACATTGCGGCGTCTAATCTAAAATAAATATAGACGCTCCTGAAACTAATTTTACTCATCGCAATATATATCGTGAATCTTTGGTAACAAAATCAAAACTCTAAATATCTTAAACTGTTTTAAATCTATTTGTAATGGATATAATAATAATATTAATATAATATATCATATAACACAATAATATAAAAATATAATATATAATATAATAATAATTTTATTAAAAATCAATAATGTTGTTACATTTTGTGAAGGTTATCAAGAGATTAGCATCTCGATTACTTTAAATAGAAGCATAGATTTTTAATATCTTTTTTAATAAATCGGAAATGCAATTTTTTGTGATTCGTACAAATAATACTTTCGAAAGGTTGAATAAATTAAATTTAAGACTAATAACCAACAAAAAGAATAATATAAATATATAATCAAAAATAAATATAGACGCTCCTATAACTATTGTATTTTTACTCACTGCAATATTTATTATGAATCTTTCATAACAAAATCAAAGTTCGAAATATCTGTAATGGTTGTAAAAAATTTTAAATAAAATAAAATACTTCATCGTAATCAAATAATGAATGTTGCTATTGCATGTTATTAAATCAATGATAGAAAAGCAATACCTAGGCAAAGCAATTAAGATTTGTCCTGTGTTTCTTGAGTAAGTAATTTTGTTTTATGTTGGTCAGTAATTTAATTAAACTGTCAATAATTGTATTAAATGATCAATAACTTAAAAAAAAATTGTCACTTGTTAATCGGTGTGTACTTAATAATTGCTTTGTTTATTTATGTTATATGATTAGTTACTATTTTTATCAAATGTTAGTATTTTAAATGCGTTGCTAGACATGAAACGAAATATCTTCGTGAAAATAGAATATAAGATATATTTATATATATGATCTTTCGAATAGTATTGAAGGTATATATTATAGTGATATTTTTTGCAATGTCGTTATGACAGGTTAATAATCAAAATTCAATCTGTACTTATTGTTAAAATGTTACTGCTGATCATTTATAAGCATTAACAATATTTCTGGTCATTTCATTGCTTCTTGAACAAATTGATCATTAAAGTTTTTGCTCCAAGATAATATTTTATATGCTACTAAAATCTGCCACCCCTGAAAAACGTTTTACAATTTAAAATACTTCTTGATAAAAATAATCACAAGGAAAATTAAATTATATTTTTCTCAACCTATAAATTTAGCAAGAAAAAAAATCATAGGAGTTTTATGTTTCTAATAAATAAACTGGAATATGCGAAAACCAATATAAAGCTAAAGTAAAGAACAAGATCTAACAGTGAATCAATAATTGAAATAATTTGGTCAGAATTAGACTAAATATAAAAAAATATTGTTTATTGAATATATTTTTAATTATTTATTTCATGTTATTAAATAGTATTTTGCATTTATTAAAATTATTATAATTTCTTTCTTTATCCTAAACTGAAGTTCAATGACAATGAAATGGTATAAAAACCCTGAAATATTGTGCTACAAATAATTTTCTAGTCAACGAAAAAATACTGTACAATGAAAAAGGAAATGTAAATCAAATACTAATTACTATGTATGTAAAAGTTTATATGTCACTGTTCACATATAGAAATGCAGACTTCAGAGATAATCTAAAATATGCTTTGTTGGCTACCACCGAAGGAGCACATTAAGAACTATGTCATTAGTCAATAGCTAAGTTATCTGATGCCATTATGTTATTCATAGAGTTAGAATGGAAGACATTTCCGGAGAAAGTTATTTCAGCTCAGAACGTCAGACATACTTTTGTATATAATAATTAAATATTCATTTTCCTGTATAAATATCTTGAAGTGTATAATTAATATTTTTGTTTTAGTGACCATGTTATGAAATCAGAATAAAAATGGCCGTCGTTTGCATTAACCCTTTGAACGCGGAAGTTTAAACACTTTTCTATCAAAAGCCTTTTTGGAAATCTGTATAATTAACTTATATTTGAGTGTTCATTTCGATTCATAAATAAGTGTTGTGTAGAGTTTCCAATTATTTTTTATTTTCAATAATTCGAATATCATATATAAAGTATGTATTCGAATATATTCGTAATAAAGAATCGAAAAATACAGTAACCAGAATTATTATTAGAACGAGCAATAAAAAGTATCAAGATTACTTTTTATTTCAAAAATAATATAAAATAAAGTGTGTTGAACTTTAAATCAGTGTGAAGTTTGATTTTAAGTTGGAATACTAAGCAAATATCACCATAATAAATTACTTCAGATAAACTTCAAAAAAGATTAAAAAAAAACATATTCATTGAGAAAGTCCATAGCTGCACAATTTTAACTCGGAAATATGAGTAATTTTTTAAGTATTTTTTTCTTTATTATATTGTTTTTTGGCTAGTATTTGTTATGGCTATGGATAATATAAACAACATAAAGATAAGAAGATAAATTTCGAAAAAACAAAAAAGGACCATATTGCGCTATAGGTAATGCAGCTGTACATCGGATAGGAAAATATACTACAAATATTAATGAATACCTTACGAATAGTTAGACCGTATATTCGGTATTTGAATATTCAGATTAAAGCATAGATTCTCAAACTTAATCGACTCATTGCCCATTTGTCAACGACAAAAAATTTCATCGTCCACTTTTCAACGACAAAAGTTTTCATTTTTCACATTTGGTAAACTCTATTTATATCTCATTTAATAATAAATTGTAAAAATAGCAGTGCCTATATCTTTTTTTAAATTTAATTAAAATATTTTTGTAGCTTGTGCAATTTTAGAATTTCAAATAGTAAGTTTTAAAATAAAACAACTAGCATATTTATATTAAATATTTGCTATTTATAAAGGTAAGAATTATATTTTAAGCAAAATACATTCACTTTATTATAAATATAAAATGCTTAATACTTTTACAATAAACTTTTTACCCACCTCCATCGCCCACCAAGTTCCACGGAGCTTTGTCCATCGTCCACCGATTATTGCTCACTTTGTGAACCTATGGATTAAAGCTATTGCTGTGCTGCTCTTGCCATGGTGCTGCGTCATAAAAGCCTTGAATATCAAGTTCAATTATTGATAACTTAAGGCGATTGCTTGGTTGGACCAGATCGGACGTTCAAAGTAAAAGCGGCAGATTTTTGGACTACTAAGTTTTCATTTGAGTCGATTTGGCATAAGCTCTGCTTGAAAGTGAGTTCAAGTATATTCCAAGTCAAAAGCGAAGTAGTAGTTCAAGTGGAAATTTGAAAGTCAAGTTCCGAATTAAAGGGAATAAATATGGTAGTGTTCTGGGTATAAACCATCGAAGAAAGGAGAGAAATACAATCTTCCTAGTTTTTGATCCTTTACCTAGAATTAACTTATTTGACTCTCTGGGTGTCTTAACGGCTTATTTTATCTGGAATACTGCAATTCATTATCGGATAGTTCAGCTGAGCTTGTTTTTTGCATACAATGTTGAATGTGGTGTGATTTGGTTTGGTAAATTTTCCATTGATTTTTTCGGTGAGGTACAATTTATAGTAAATATAATCACAAGACTTCAAATATGCGCACAGTTTATGTGCATTTTACGAGGAGTGCTGTTTTATTACATTCGCCCATGTAAAAATTCATCAAAGTATTTTTATTTTGATGTTCGTGCAATACTTGTGCCAGTTTGTCGAATTTGTTTGATCTCAACATTTATTATTTGTTTAACACCTCAACGTTTGATCGAAAGTTTATTTTGAGAATTTCGCTTCAGCTATGTGTTTATTCTAAAGCATTCTGTAAACGTAGCAAAATGTTTATTTATTTCTAAACGTTTCTTTCATTGTGGTTTGCAATGTTTACTTGATGTTTAGTTTCAAAAATAGGATTGTGTGGGACGGGTGCGATAATCAAAGATAAAAATGTGATAACGATATCAACATGTTTATTGATGCGTGAAAGAAGCCATGTATACACAATGTAAGTCACACATACTTAAGTAGTGTCAAGAAATGCCCTCGAAAAGAAAGTATCAAAGAGAGGTTAAAAAGATGGTGGGTCGTGTCTCGAATCTGTGCTCCCACTTCGATCCTAATCTCTTTAAGGGCATCCCTTTACATATATTACACCTGTCATCTGTCACGTTTTCGTGTATGATAAATATATTTAAGATTCAACAAAAAATAATTATAAAATAATAAACTGTATATAAATTATAATAATAAAGATTTAAATTAAACGTTCGACAAGATCTGTAATGCAGGCATTCTTCAATTAATATTCACATACTTAGAGACATAATTATCATTACAGGCTCGTTTTTTCGTGCTTATTCTGTACAAAGCCTTATTTTTCTTGTTGTTTTTTTTTTCAAATAAAATTTACACAATATTTAAAAAAAATGAAAAAATTGATGTCTTAGAAGTCCATTTCAGGATTCAAGTCGAACCTTGGTGGAAATGCCATGCCATCCAGCTGGGGACGCGTTGATGGTCGGGGAGGCTGTAAGCAAAAAAAATATTTAGAACCCATCTCCGAACAACTCGAAAAATAAATCATAAAAGTCACTCTTAAACATTTGTATATTCATGCATTAAATATACAAATGGAAAATAAATATATAAAGTTAATCTTCATTTGGTAACGCCGGACAGATTATTTACAAAATAGCTCCTGAAGAACATGAGGAATAGAAATAAATAGGAAACTCGCGAATTTTATGAATAAGCACTGCTCTTTGTACTTTTTCCTATAAGTCAAAATCCCAAGCATTAAACTTACAACGTAAAACGGTTACTCCATTGTGAGGACTCCGCGCTTGGGCTACATAATAGAAAAACAGAATATTTTTTTACTTTATATAGCCAGACATAATATCATTTTAATCCAAGTAAGTTACCCTTACCGCCGGGCTAGCTCCTCTGGCGACGGATCCTGCACGTCCCTTCGCACGGAACTTGCTGATGGCTTGTTCGGCAAGGTCGGCCCTCTCCTCGGCTTCCTCGAGCTCTTGCTGCGCCTTGCGGAACTTGGCAAGGTTGAGAGCTGCGATCTCCTCGGCCTCCTCGATCTGCCTCTTGTAGGTCTTGATCTTCTGCTGGAGTTTGTCTACTAAGTCCTGCATGCGTTCGTGGTTCTTGCGGTCCTCGTCGGCTTGGAAGCTAAGCTCCTTAATGCGGCGTTCTGATTTGCGGAGGTTCTTCTGGGCGTCGGCGTGTCTTCTCTGTTCTCCGTCCAATTCGTTTTCGAGTTCCCTAACGCGTTGTTCCAACTTCTGGATGGCCTTCTTGCCTCCCTTGAGGGCGTTGGCTTCGGCCTCGTCTAACCTAACTTGGAGTTCCTTAATTTGGGTTTCTAATGCCTTGCGCAATTTCTCTTGTGTTTGCGCGTGGTCTTGCTCTGCTCTGAGTTCATCGGCTAACCGTGCGGCGTCGACCATAGCCTTCTTGGCCTTCTCTTCGGAGTTCTTGGCTTCGTTCAAGAGCTCGTCCAAGTCTGAGTGGAGGGTCTGGAGTTCGGCTTCGAGTTTCCTCTTAGCGGCGGATACTGAGGCGTTTTGGGCGGACAGCTCGTTCAATTGCTCGTGAGCATCTCCCAATTCCTGTTCGGCTTGGCGACGGCCGCGGTCGGCTTGTTCCAACAATGTGCGGGATTCTTCCAATTCATTCTGGAGAGCATTGGCACGGCGTTCAGAGATTCCGAGTTGTTCCCTGGCATCGTCGCGAGCTCGCTGTTCTTCTTCCAAAGCGGTCTGAACATCCTTGAGTTGTTGTTGATAACGCTTGATGTTCTTCTGTGCTTCAGCGTTGGCCTATAATAAAAATAAATATTAGCCAAAACATATATAAATAAAATATTATACTTTTTAAATATGCCTATACCTTGTTAGCGTGGTCCAAAGCGATTTCAAGCTCGTTGATGTCAGCCTCCAACTTCTTCTTCATGCGCAAGGCCTCAGCCTTACCCTTAGCTTCAGCTTCGAGGGAAGCTTGCATGGAGTCCAAGGCGCGTTGGTGGTTCTTGCGGGTGTTTTCGAATTCCTCCTCCTTCTCTTGGATTCTGCGGTCGATCTCTTGGCGAACTTGGGAAAGTTCGAGTTGAGAACGAAGAACCTTGTTCTCTTCCTGTTCCAAAGCGGATTCGGCTTCCTCGAGGGCGGCTTGGAGCTCGTCCTTCTCGGCTTCCAGGCGCTTCCTGGCCTTCTCGATCTCGTGGATGTTGCGACCTCCTTCTCCGATTTGGTCGAGCAAGTCCTTGACTTCATCAGCCAAGTTCTTGTTCTCGCGGCGGACGGATTCGAGTTGTTCCTGGCCTTCTTCGTAAGCTCCCTTGAGTCTGAAGAGCTCAGTGGAGTAGTTGCGGCATTCCTTCTGGCTGGCGTCAAGCTCGGCGGCAAGATCGTCAACCTTGAGTTTCCATTCGCTGATGATCTTGTCGAACGCCTTCTGTTTCTTCTCGGCGGCGTTGGCGATGGCGGTGGCGCGGTCAACCTCCAATTGCAAGTCCTCGACTTCGGTGGCAAGACGTTGCTTGGTCTTTTCGAGGGCAACGCACTTCTGGTTGAGGGATTCGATGGCTTCTTCGGCTTCGGCCAAGCGGGCTTGGAGCTTGCGCTTAGCTTCTTCGAGTTCTTCGGAGCGGGCAACACCTTCGGATTCGTATTTGGACCTCCAGATTTGAGCTTCAGCGTTAGCCTTGCTGAGTTGGCGTTGGATGTCAGCCTTGCCTTCAGCTTCTTCTTCGACTTGTTCGCGGATGTTGTCCAAGTCGTGTTCCAAGTTGCGGAATTTGCCAAGGAGTGTAGCGCGTTCCTGCAATTAATTTATATTATTATAATGTTATTTTTTTTTATTGAATTTCAGAATGAATGATACATACCCTGCCTTCCTCATCGGCCAACCTCTTGGTATCTTCCAATTGGGTGGTGAGGGAGATCTTGATCTTGGACAATTGCGAAACCTGGGATTCAGCTTCTTCGAGTTGACGGAGCAAGTCAGAGTTTTCAATGGAAAGCTTCTTCTTGGCGGCGTCAAAGTCGTTGAGGGTGCGGTTGGTTTCGTCCAATTTGCCTTGGCATTCATTGTATTGGTGTTGAAGTTGCTTAGCGATCTTTTCTTGGGCAGCCTTGATAAAAATATTATGTGAGTAAAGAAACAAACAGTGGGAATGTATATTGAACATTGGTTAAAGATTGGAATATTAAATTATTTAGTATGGATTTAGGCAATTGGTGTTGTTATATTCACATTCTTGACATTACTTGGGTGAATTAGCAGAATAACTTTTTAAAATGTTTTGCAAGGAGTTTTGGATTTTAGACGAGATAACACAAAGCAGATAGTAGAAGTTTGGTTCACATTATAGGAGTGAGAATCAATGAGAGTTATGATGATTTTGTAATGAACTGTGACTAGTAGTGATATATCGCCATATTGTTGTTGCAGCTATATTCAGATAAGTGCCTAAAAGCTGAAGAAGAGGCCGCGTTGGTTAGGCTGCTTAATTTTTTGGTTTAGACATGTGTACCTTCTCGTTAGAAAGATGATCAATGCCAGCACGAAGGTCGTTCACTTCACCAAAGTATTGAGCGCGTTCCTTTTCAGCCCTAAAGGACAGATGAAGTATACAATTAAGTGTTTCATGTTTGTGTTGTGTGTTTCTGTTCCGGCGTGGTGACGACGCGATTACAAAATGTCGGGACTCTTTGATCACTAGGGAGGAATTTTATTGACAGTTTACAAATCACAGAGGCTAATCTCATATTGTAAACGTTGGACGTGCAACAAACATTAAAAGGAAAAGGGTTCACTGACGCTGCCAAGGGCAGGTCATCAGTTTACCTTCTCACGAGCCAATTGATCAACAGCGGCACGGGTGTTGTTCAATTCATTGTGGCAACTGGCGCGATCGTGTTCAGCCCTAAATTTAAATATGGTTTAAATTTAAAACGTTCCTAACTCCCCGGCGGGATCGAAGACGTGCGTTCATACTCACTTGGCCTTGAGCTTGTTCAGTTGGTCGACTTGTTCTCCCATTTCGGCGACGGCGTCGTTGTGCTTCTTGCGGAGGTTAGCGAGGGTTCCTTCATGTTGGATGTTGGATTCTTCCAAGTCGCGACGGAGCTTGCTGAGTTCAGCTTCGCGTTTCTTGTTGAGTTCGATCTGGGCAGAGGTGGCACCACCGGCTTCCTCGAGGCGTTCGCCCAACTCTTCAAGTTCGCGAGCCAAATCAGCGCGTTGCTTCTCGGCCTTAGCGCGAGCCTGGCGTTCGGATTCGACTTCCTCTTCGAGTTCTTCGATGCGGGCCTGCAATTCCTTGATCTGTTTCTGGAGCTTGGAGACAAGAGATTGCTCGTCTTCCAACTTGGCGGTGAGGGAAGAGATTTCCTTGTCCTTGCGCTGGATGGTCTGGTCCAATTCCTTCTTGTTCCTCTCGAGGTCGGCGACGGCTTCCTGAGTGAGTTTCAGGTCTCCTTCTACCTTCCTCTTGGACTTCTCAACATCTCCGCGGATCTTCTTCTCGCGTTCCAAGGAATCTTCCAACTCGTCAAGGGTCTGTTCGAGCTTGGCCTTAACCTTGTTGAGGTGGTTCACCTTATCCTCGGAAGCCTGGAGCTCTTCGGAATTCTTCTGGTTAGATTCTCCCTGGAGCTTCTTCTCCTTGTTCAACTTGTTGATGAGCTCATCCTGGTGGGCGATCTCGTCGTTCAAGTTGCGGATTTGGTGATCTTTGGTGGCCTTGTCTTGCTCGGACTTCTGGACGGAGAGTTCGAGGTCCTCGATGTCCTTCTTGAGTCCAGAGATCTCTTGCTCGAGCTTCTTCTTGCCTTGGAAGAGTTGGTTGCGGGCATCCTCCTCTTGGGTGAGACGCTCTTGGGTGTCCTGCGCGAAAAAATACAAATTAATTAAGTCGACAGATGAGCATCGAGCGTTTATTAATTGGCTTCCTTATTTTGGTCAGCGAGTTTGCGATTGGCTAACTCGCACTCATTCCTGAGCCGCCCCTTCATAAACACGTTACGTGTTGAAATAGCCCATCTATAAACATCTCACACCTTGCTGGAGCGATATGTAACACTCTGCATTTTTGGCTCTGTGAATCGCATCAAAAAATATACCTCTTGGAGGAGTGCCAACGTTTAGGCACTCTTCATATTTTCGCATGACACGCGCCGATTTATATCCGCGATAGTTTAAGCGGTATTTTCGCCTACTTTGTTTATAGATACTTTTCAAAATTATGAGTTGCTCGAGGTATGGCTGACGTTACAATTTTGACGCGAGGAATCTACGATTTATAACTGCGAAAATACTTGGGCGGAGATTAATTGCCTTTCATAAAAAGACGCGCGAGTCAATGATATTTTGTGGATTCAAATATAGATAAATATGAATAAATCTACAGTAATATTTTTAGGGTGAATGCATAAAAAAAAGTTATACTTACACGGAGTTGGGAGTCCAAGTCGTTCCTCTGGGCTTGCAACTTAGAGGTCTTCTCCTGGAACTCGGAAAGAGATCCCTTCTCTCCCTCGAGGGAAGACAAAAGGTCGGTCTTCTCCTGGAGCAACTTGGCGTTGAGAACCTCCAATTCCTTGCGGAGCTTCTCTTCGCGCTCGAACGCCTCCTGGGCCTTGGTCGCCTTCTCCTCCAATTTCTGGAAAGATTCCGGGCTCTCGTTTAATTCCAACGTTGTTTGTAACTCCATTTCCATATCCATGTTAATTGTATTGTCGAAACGATTCAAGTTTTATTAGATCGATGTGTATTGCAACCGAGGATATTCGTTTCGATCGAAATGCAGTAAGGCTGAAGGCCCGCGAACTGGTCGATGGTGCCGCGAGGACCGAGAGGCGAACACTGGACCAGTCCAGTGGGCCAATCTGAGTCCGGGTCCGATCCGAGTCCACCCACGGCCGCCCCCGCTGGAGCCGCCAGGGTTGCACTGAAAATTCTTCAGCGATGCCGTGTTGGAAGGAGAGCTATTAAAAAGCCCACACGGCCGAACCGAGTCGGCCCTGGAGTGCGATAAAAATACCCGGTGAAAATTAATTTAAACACCGACGAGTGAAATCTTACCGGTGAGATAAATTGGAGATTTATATCGGATAAGCTGCGCCACTCGGAAAACTTCCAGAAGCGCAGGTCAGAAATAAACCGGACAGGTAAGCGCTTGGACGTATGACTAAATGCGGATCGCACGAGCACCTGAGTGATTGGCTCAGCTTGGCAACCGGATCTGACGATTTCAGAAATAAGTACCGGCCATATTCAGGCAATTTACCGACATAGTCCAATAGAGAAATTCTCGAGCTACATATTATAGATATTGAGCACTAACAGAAAAATATTACATCAAAAAGCAGATGATGCAGAAATAAGTACCAGATATATTTACACTACTTTTTGATACAGCAAATTAAATTGCTCTGGACATATCTTTAATTTTTATATTTTATGTAAAAAATACGGAAAAATACTGCATTTCTCAGGAAATTATTTAAAAATAATTCCAGGGTATATTCATGTAATTTTACCAAATATTCTAACAGAAAAAAAATCTAAATAAATAAAATTTTCCAGATAATTCACATATTATACTCATAAAAGTAATATCAACAACAAAAAATAACGAAAGGACTGCAATCATAGATGCAAAAATAAGTATCGTAAATGTTCGATATAAAAATGTAGATTCATATCTACTAGAAATAATATGTGTTATAAATAAAAATTACGGGAAAATATAACAACCATATAAAGATGATACAAAATTAAGTACGAATGTCATTCATGCATTTTTTTTTAGATTTTAATAGTACCATATACTATGAAGATTTTTTTTTATATTAATATATGATGAAGAAGATGCTCTAGAAGTACAAACTGTATATTTAAATAGTTTTAAATACCAATGAAAATCATCTGCAATGAACACGTTGATTAAAAAATACTCAAGATATTAATATCAACTGGAAAGATTACATACAGTATATAAAAAATACTGCATCATTTTGAGCACAATTAAGTACCGGCCATGTTTATTAAAAATATTGATGTAAATAAAAATATAGCGTATCTTAAGTACCATATAGTTCTATATGCTATGAAAATGAATTCTTAAACTGCTGCATCACTAATAAAATGGTCGAGAAATAAGTATACCACATATTTATAAAAATAACTGATATGTAATAAGGGTACTAGCATTCCATATTCTTTAAATAAAATTTCTACTAAAAAATATGTCGATTCAAACACGCTTATGCTATTAATATCAACTGAAGAGATTTCATATTTTATGAAATAAATACTGTCATATTTATGTTGTTTATCGAAATGATCCAATATATTTATATCTACTGTGCTATATATAAAAAATACGGGAAAATACAGCATCCCTAAAAATATGACGCACTCAATTTAAATGATATGCTATTAAAATAAATTATCGAACTACTGCATCACTAAGAAGATGGTCCAGAAGTAAGTACCACACATATTTAAAAAAAAACTAGCCGCTACGACAGACATTCCATATTCTATGAATAAAATTACAACTAAAAAGTGTTTCTAACCCAATGCACACGAATATGTTGATTCAAATATGCTTATGATATTAATATCAACTGAAGAGATTCCATATTTTATGAAATAAATACTGTCATATTCTATCAGATATGTGCTATAAATAAAAAAATACAGCAACCCTAAAAAGATGACGCACTCTATTTAAATAGTATCACAGAAGTTTAATATGCTATTAAAATAAATCTTAAAGAAGTAAGTAGTATCTGGAATATAATAAAGATACTGGATGCTTCGATAGACATTCCATATTCTATGAATAAAATTCTAACCCAATATGTTGATTAAAATACGCTTATGATATTAATATCAACTGAAAAGATTCTATATTTTATCAAAATGGTATAATATAATTATTTCTACCAGAAATATTGGATGCGCTATAAATAAAATAATACGGGAAAATACAGCATCCCTAAAAAGATGACGCACTATATTTAAATAGTACCAGAGAGGTTTCATATGCTATCAAAATAAATACTGCATCACTGAGAAGATGGTCCAGAAGTAAATACCGCCCATACTACTATTCTATAAATAAAATCTACATTTCTAAGAGGCTGGTGCATACTTCTAAATCATATCTTATGAAGATGTTAATTAAAATTAATTTAAAATCTTGAGGATTACTCACCGCGATCTCGTCCTCAATGCGGGAAACGTTAAGCAGAGGCTTAACCTTCTGCCACAACTTCCACCATGGCCAAGTGCGGAGTTGAAGGTATTTGCGCAAGTTGCGTTGTACCACTTGCAAAGCCAACCTATGTATAATTAGTAAACGGTTGAATTAAAATGCTCCAAATCTGAAAAAAAGTCCATAGAGTAATCTTAACCTCTGGTCTTGCAGCTTCTTGAACTCCTTACGGGACAAGTAACCTCGGACCCAAGATTGGAGCCATGAGACGATTTTGGATAGACGATCGTCACGCAACTCTTCCATCTGACCCAAGACACCAGCGCGGAAGAACACCTGTTGCCATACATTCAACACGTCAGTTGACTCAGCGTAGCCAATTTTAGCCGCAGTATCACATTTCATGCATATATCACCATTTTATATAAAAATCTGATTAATGACGCATGCTCAAACATGTTACATTTTTTTCATCTTTTGGATTTGAATGCGGGTTAGTGTTATGTTATCGCGCTGAGGTAGTCGATGATTTCTACCTTTGTTTTTCCCATTCTGAAGGACTCGGTGTCTAAACCAGTATGTTCCAAAATTTTCTCGGTGGCTTTGTGGTCCGATATAGGCTCTTTCAAAAGGTGGATGCACAGAATTTTGTATCTGCGTTTTGTCCAATTAAGTATAAGGAAATCATTAGTAACAGTTATATATTATCTCATAATACGGTACAGAATTAAAATATGTTTTAATAGGGTCGAAATACATATTTGCGCATTCCATACTGAACGTGTGTACATATAGAAAATACATATACATATTTAATCAAACGGGACGGACAAGGTTCTTCCAGTCAATTGGAGAATGTCTGCTACTTGTTAAAGTAATTATAGTTATCACAAAATCGGTTTTAATACAATAAAATATAAAAAAATGATGATGACTTAAAAACCGAGTTTGTAATTGGTGCATTGTGATTATATATTATTTAAATATACACATATATACTTTGTAAGTCTTTTGACAAAGTTGTTTTGGATTAATCGATCCCTGTTGAAGACATCTGCATCCAGGGCGTCGATAATTAATATTTAATATTCAAAAAACAGAATTAGGTATATAGATTAAATGCGAGAACACAGTTTGCTGTTTTTTTTTGTTGCTGTTTTGGATTTCGTATAACATGCCTTGGTGTGACCCAAACGGTACGATTCGGCATCCAATGCAGTGGCATCCAAGATGATCTCGGCAATTTTCTTAGGGTCGGTTTCCTTGGCGACGGCTTGAGGAGCCAATATCTTGTATCTACGCAAAGGTAAGGAGCAAAAGGAAAATCAAAGTTTGTGTACATGTATAAAAACTGCCATTAGTTCTTTACACGACGATTTTCCTATGTATCTACTAATATGATACAATTTTGGATGGGTGCTTTGTCTGGAATATTCAACCATGCCAATTGACAATACAAAAAGGGTGTACATATATAAATAATAACTACTAATGAACTACGTATGTGAAACATACATATATAGGGGTAAAACCGATGAATCAATAACTACACGATTCACTATAATAATGACTACTGTGCAACCACAGTTTTTTTTATCAAAATTACAAAAAAAAAGACTTCTTCCATTCCTAAAAACTGGGTTCTATAGCCCTTGCCTTTGTGTGACCGATACGGTAGCTCTCAGGATCCAACTCGACGGATTCTAAACATTTGGCTGCTGCTGTTTTAGGATCTTTTTCAGTAGTCATGATGGCGGGCGCGAGAATCATGTAACTGTTTGTTCATAATATATTATTTCGACTTTAAGTGACAGTTGAGACTATGTAAGGCCTTTGAATAAATTTAGATTTAATATAAGTATTTCAAATGATTTTTTTAAATCTTACCGGAGCTTGAAGTCAGGGTAGACCATCCTGTTGGGGAAGCCCTTCCTGCAAATACGGATACCTTCAAGTACACCGTTACATGTCAGCTGGTGCATGACAAGATGAGAGTCGATGAGACCTGAAAAATATAAGTGCATAAGTATTTCATGTTATACGAATCATATAAAACACTAATATTGAACAATACTAACCAGGCTGTTTCAATTCGTTGGGGATGATGCAACGTACGAAATGAGGTTGAGTAGATCTCAAAGTAGCCATCAAGTTGTTCAATTGTTCCTAAAGGAATTCAATAATGTGTTATTTATTTGTATGATACGTTTTTTGATCATCTATATTTCAACATTGAATTAGTCATAAAAATCACACAACACTTTATATCTATATTATACAAATCACACCTTTTCCATTGGCAAATATTATTTTATATTGTAGATTATTTGCTATTGAAAAATCGTGTTCTACTTACTGGTTTTGAGGATGAAAATATGTATATTAAAACTCATGATCTGTTTAATTAAAATGTTTCGGTTACGTGGATGGGTGTTTCTACTACGGCTTTACAACCGAGTTAGGATTTAAACCATTATAATGGCAAGTGCTCCTTTCGCCTCAATTCTTACATATTTCTTCTACATGCTTTTTAACAATATTGTTACAACAAAACAAACAAAAATACATTATTATTATTAACGAGCAATGTGTCTTGTATTGAATCTTCTCATGAACACATTCTCGATCCATTGATACACATGCTATGTATGAAATTTTAAAAAATTCTACTCCTAGAAGAATTTTCAGCATGGTTTCAAAATATATAATTACACATAATGTGATGTTATTAGTACAATACAATACAATACAGCTGAAATATGATTATATTCATGATTTCACAACTATTTCGCAGTGTTTCAAGTGTCTTCAAAAAACTACTGGTGGTGTTTAAATTGATCAAAATATTAATACAATCCCTATCTTGTATCGAAAAACGAACCTTGTAAGCTGAAGATACAGTAGCGAAACCGCCACCCTTCTTACCACGTCCACCTGTACAGATTAAAATCACACATAATGCCATGTAAAATGCGCTGCTTCACCTCCTTTACTTTACCATTAGTCGTTTTGATGGATCGGATGGATTTACACCCAATTGCGATTGTGTTAATGAGCGAATGATTTGAAAATTATACATCGATATAAACGATTGACATGTTTGTAGATAGAGTGAGAGACAAAAGCGGTTAAGACCACATGCTATTTTTTGTTGTTGTTGTTGATTAAAATCGTCTGTGAAAAGCAAAGCGAGGGCTTTCCGATCGTTGCTTCCTAAAAATCAGGACCTTGAGACAGGTTAAAATCGGCCAATCGATAAGAAGGCGAAATTTACTTTGTAAAGGGACGAGACGGTCTGGAAGGCGGAACCCTTGGCTCGTTTAGCGCCTGCACCTAGGTTATCGGAGGTTTATAGGTTAATAATAATCGAAATACCTTTGTGACAGTTAATATGATCGCATCATCCTGATGCGATCCAAAACAACAAATAGGAACACATTAAGTAAAAATTCAAGTTGTCCAAACTAGTATGACTTTTCAAGAATTTTCATTGGAAATTTTCGTACGTATGTATTAAAATTAGTGAATAGATGAGATGAATGTCGATATGCTTAATAATATATCATTGTATTTCATATAGATATTGAAACGAGTATCGCACCCTTGCCACCAGCATCGGGGGCACCGCCGGACTGTCCTGGATGATCAGCGAAGATCTCGCACAACAGTTTGTTGGATCCCTTCTTGAACTGGTCGACGACAGTGTCGTTCAAGGGATCCTTGTTCTTCTCAAGCCATCCAGTGATGTTGTAACCGACCTGTTTGTATCAAATCGTGAGTATTTATCGCATAAAAATAACGATAAGGTGTTATTATATTAAACTTACGTTGCCGGCATAATGGCCGATGGCGAAGTTAGCGGCTTGGCAACCGGGCTTTGGTGGTTTGGGCTTCAAGAATGGGGGAGACTTGCCCAAATGGTTGTTGTTCAACTTCTCCTCAAAGGTCCTGTCGGTGGCTTTGGGGAACATAGACTCTTCCTCAAGGATGGAGAGGATACCCATGGGCTAAAGTGAAAAATACAGTCATTAGCTAATACATCCCCTGGGTCGCCAATTTTGATTTTAAGCAGTACTTCAAACATATTTATAAATATAAAAATATGCTACTTTACTCAATTTTGTATCTAAAAATATCTAAAATACGGTTTAATCTACCACACATAGCTAATTTGCGTATTATTACAAGACTCACCTTTGCACGCCATCGAGATCAATTTTTTTTGCATAGCTAGCTATCATGCCATTTTTATTAATCAGGCACAGTCGATTGGTTTTTCTACTTTGTGATAATCTAATTTAATTTTTTTATCTATTAAGATCTACAGTTTATCTGAAATATTATGTTGCTCTATTTTCAATCGATCCTTTTCTACTCTATACCTTTTCTATTAGATCGATCGTCGGTTGAAGGTCCATACCAAAGTCTATAAACTTCCATATAATCCCTTCCCTTTCGTACTCTTCTTGCTCTAGCACGAACATGTAATGATTGAAATACTGTTGCAGTTTTTCGTTCGTGAAATTGACGCATAGTTGATTAAAACCGTTCGACTGGCACAGAACACAGAAAAGACAGACACAACATAAAATTGAGTGACAAAAAAACAACACAATAACAAAAAAAGAGATTACAACACAGTGAAGGAAACGTTGAGGTGAGGAATAGATTTGCGTAGTTTGTTACCGCAGCTGTTGGTAGATAAATAGTAATAATAAAACAAAAACACACACACAAAGTCATCAGAGATCTATGAGATCTTTGAACCAGTTTCCGGATGGCATTCCCGTTTTTCGGTTTTGGCTGCCAACTACCTTTTCAATTAGATCAATGCACGTTTGGAGATCCATTCCGAAATCAATGAACGTCCATTCGATGCCTTCACGATGGTACTCCTCCTGTTCCAATACGAACATGTGATGGTTGAAGAACTGTTGCAACTTCTCATTGGTGAAGTTAATGCAGAGTTGCTCGAAACCGTTGTACTGCAGGAAGTATGGCACAAAGGGACAAAAACAGTTAGTATTGAAAAAAAAACAACATTTTAAAAACATATATCGGGTAAAATTGTATTAATATAGCAGCTAGCGATGCTTCGCGCTGCTCAATTTGGGTGTTATTGTAAGGTTCGGAATCATCCATATACCGTCGAGTATATGTTGTTATGATTCATAAGAATCATATAGACAATCACATAGGTTTACACACACGTCTGCCGACTCATATTGGCAGATTTTTAATATCTTATCATCTAAGTATTAAACGAAGTATATGAAGATATTAAAAAAAAACGATAACGACATTTTCGACACAATGACAAATGCAGACACCACATGGACTCGGACTGCTGACGTCACTTCATGGCATTCCTTCTTCGGACATCACATTCGATGACCAATTTACCTTTTCGATCAAGTCAATGCAAGCCAACAAGTCCATTCCGAAATCAATGAAAGCCCAGTTAATGCCTTCCTTCTTGTATTCTTCCTGTTCAAGTACGAACATGTGATGGTTGAAGAACTGCTGGAGCTTCTCATTAGTGAAGTTGATGCACAATTGTTCGAAGCCGTTGTACTATACATAATAGAAGTGCAAACATTTTAAGTTTTCACTGACTCTTCTTCATTTATGTTAGGTTAAATCCGTTGTTGTTAAATACATATGATGCGGCACTTTCGTGTGCTTGTAGCATGATTAAATCTAAATAAACCTCGTATCATGGTTTATAATTTCACGCCACGATCAAATAATTCATTATCTGATTAGACGCTAATGTTATTGAATTTGTGTATTGTTATTTTGGTGGGTTTTGGTTTCTTTTGAATTACCCTTTTGCAGTTATGTTGCGTGATGATCTCCTCGAGCAGCGTTGTATCTATATCTGGTGTAATATTTTTTTACAGTAAGCATACGTTTACTAAAAGAGAAAACTTCCGAAAGCTACAAAAAGATCAAATCGGCAGGCATCGCTGATAGGCCGAGGTCTCCTGTACCTTTTCGATCAAGTCAATGCAAGCCAATAAGTCCATTCCAAAATCAATGAAGGCCCATGTGATGCCTTCCCTAGTGTACTCTTCTTGTTCCAGTACGAACATGTGATGATTGAAAAATTGTTGCAACTTCTCATTTGTGAAGTTAATGCAAAGCTGCTCGAATCCGTTGTACTAAAAATGTTAATAAGTAATATTAAATGTTAACCCCCCTTGATTTGAGTGTGTGTGTAAAGACCTTATGGATGCAATTGGCGTTATTACAAAATAACATTCCAATCGATCATATCTGTATGTATTATAAAGATTATTAAAGTGTGTTTGATTGAAGTTATTACAAATAACTTTTCAATCGACGTCACAATTGAGTTAATAATCATATAAGTTAACTAGATCTGAAAATTAATATGTTATCCTTAAAATATATGCTTGAATATGGACCATCAAATATGATGGAGCATGATCCATTGATTATACTTCATTTTGGTACAAGTGCATCATGTTTAGATACTTACGTCGAAAATTTCGAAACCAGCAATATCCAATACACCGATGAAGTGCTGCCTCTTCTGCTTGGTGTCTAGGGTTTCGTTACACTTCTTGACGAGCCACTTGAACAGCCTGTCGAACACACCCTTGCAGAGAGCACCGACAGAGTTGGCTACCTGGTCCTTGTTACGACCCTGGGTGACGAACTCGTTACCGACCTTGATGCGGGGCTTCAACAAGTTCTTGTACAAGTCTTGGCAGTCAACGCCCAAGAGCTTGGCGACGCGCTCACCTTCCTATCGCCCCAAAGAGAACAAATTTATAATCTGCATCAAACGCTTCTTGGACTCTCTCTGGAGCATGCAAAGTACCTCAGTGCCGTCGGCTTCAGCCTGTTCTTCACGACCCCTCTGCTTGAACTTCATACCACCCATGTGCATGACAGTAGCGGTGATTTTGTAGACGTCATTCTTCTCCTCTTGGGTGAAACCCAAGATGTCGAAGGCTTGCTATATTATCAAAGAAAAAAACAATTTTATACACTGCCTTTAGAGAGAGATTAAATAACTTAATTTATGCAAAAACAAATATTAATATTAGTAAACTTACCGCTCAAAGATTCGTTCACACACAATCGAATCTTTAGATTAGTAAGAGCATAGTGCTGAGTTAGCGCATTATGCATTTTTTTTGTACAAATTAATGGATGAGTATATACTATATGAAATATTAATTTTATAGAAGGTAGAGAACGTTATGTTTATATAGATCTACTTCTGGATATGATTTTTCTGTTGTCTACAGGTTTCTGTAAAAAATTCCCCTCCGATCACTTTCATTGTGTCGAGAGATTCAAAAGGACGTCACGCTAATCCCATATCTTGAGAGTCCAGCAACACCATTCCATATGGATGTTGGCAAACAAGGGACTCTTTTATAAATAATTTAACTTACATCTGTGAGCTGACATTCTTCGCTGTCATCCATACTTGGGATTGTGATCTTACCCTGAGATACGTTGTAGTAGTCATAGATGTTGTCAGACAAAAAGCACATAGCTATTCGTCAAAAGATAAAATAAAATAAAAACAGATTAAAATTTGCTGCATTAAACCTTTTTTTCATCCCCCTTCCCTATTTTAAAAAAAACATCCTTTTGATGATTTGAGTGTGCAGTTGAAAAATAAAACCGAGAGTGCAGTTGTTACTCGGTGCTAAGGAATAGCTGTGTTGTTTTTTGGTGTTTCTTTTGGTGAGACGTGGAAGCTAAGCAACGGCTAGGAGCGTGCGGGTCGCCTTCGGTATTTATGATAGTTTGTGCTCTTTTTTTTGATTAAAATTTAATTTAATTAAAATCCTATATAAAAATTTATAGGGTCATTTTTTTTAATTTGGGAAAGGGCGCACCGACGCGCTCCCTATAGCAAACATTTCACCACTTACGTCCGTGTTATCAAATTCTAGTCCATCGTTGACTTCTGGAATTCTAGTTTTACCCTGGCTTATTAGCGGGTAGTCACTGATACGGTTGGTCAATAAAGTTATCTCTGCGAAACAATTGACAAGAGTGTCACAAACTTAGGCAAACACCGAAGTCGTCCCAACGGCCCAATCGCATATACGACATATGATTAGCAATTAGTAATGTGCTGATAAATAACTAGATATGTTAAATGCATGGGTTAGACATCAATGTTTTTTTAGTGCGGCTCGTCATCAAAACCCGCACTTACATCAGTGATCAACATTTCCTCGTGATCATCGACACTGGGAATGGTGGTTTTTCCTTGCGCAACAATGTGGTAGTCGTGGATGTTGTCGGATAACATGACCAGTGCTATGGAAATCCATAATACGCAAAAGGTTAAAAATGGAAAAGGACACTATGGGTTCTAATGGGGGTATAAATGTATATAACACGCATTTTTGATAATGATATATATGAGAAGCGCGCCGATTGTTCCAAAGTACACATTCCACAATCAACGATGATGTAAAACCGAACAAAAAAAAAGTAAAACCAATACACAAATTTTGACAATGTCCAAACGTCAAATTTATCTACGATTTCAAAAAAAAAAACTGGTTGGGTTCTGTAAGCTTTCCCAATGGACGGTAGTTGCATAACCGCCTTTTGTGACCTCTTACAAGAAGATCACACTTACATCAGTTAACTGTCCTTCCTCTCCGTCGTCCATGCTAGGAATTGTGGTTTTTCCTTGGGATACGATGTAATAGTCGTATATGTTGTCGGTCAACATACACATGGCTATAATATCAGAGAAAAACAAAATCAAACATAACATTCACCATGGAAATGTAAGACTCCTTTTTGATAAAAAGATAATTTAAAAACGTGCTAAATGAATCAAATAATAAATGGGTGTGTAAAAATATGAATTCAAGAAGGTACATTGTCTCAAATATGCCTTCGGGACTCATCAACAGGTACTTCATGCTCAGGGTGTTTGTCTATATATATATACATATACAAAATCAGGACACCTTAATGTGTGGTGTGTGCGTATGACTACTAGATATAAATTAATTCAAATATTATCCCCAATATTTCATTTGTAGTGGATTGCGATTTTTGCGATACGTACGTTTAAGTCCTTCTACGGATCCAGACATGATCTGGTAGAAGATGTGGTAAGAACGCTCAAGAGTCTGTTGAGAGATGACACGAGCTTTCTCGAGCAGGTCTGGAATAAATAATACATAGCAAATTAATCTTGATTCATTCAAATATGATTTGAGATGAACTTACAGGTTTCAATATCGGCACCGGCCAATTTTCCTGATGGTCCGAAGTGGATACGGATGAATTTACCCTAGAGTGTTTAATATGATCAGTATAGATACTTTCAAGTGTTTTAAGTTGCATGGTTTAGATATAATACTTACGAAACGAGAAGAGTTATCGTTACGGACGGTCTTAGCGTTACCGAAGGCTTCAAGAACGGGGTTAGTTTGTACGACTTGATCTTCAAGATTGCTCTTCTTTACGGCGGGATCTTCCTTCTTTGTCGAGGCACCGACGGTGGCGAAGTAGGCAATTACCTTCTTCGTGTTCTCAGTCTTACCAGCACCAGACTCTCCGCTGTTGATTTAGAAGCATTTTCGTTAGATTTTGCAACAGAATTTGAGCGTTTCTTAGGCAAAAGATTTTGTATCTTACGTAATCAACATAGACTGGTTCTCGTGGTTAGTCAACATGTTGACGTAGGCTCCGTCAGAGATGGCGAAAATGTGGGGAGGTACTTCAGAACGCCTCTTGCCTCTGTACAACTTAGCGCAACGGTTGGTGTACACGGGGAACCTCTTGTAGGGGTTGATGGCAACGCAGAAAAGGCCGGAATAGGTCTAAATCGTAAAACGAATACAAAAATTATATATTGTCAAGATTGTATTTTTTAGGGATTTGATACGAGCAGAGTGCAGAAATTTCTGCACTCAGATTCAAACATACATATATTCCATTCTATCTTGATTTTTTACTATTTTAATAAAACAGTCAAGAATATATGTTTGCATGAATTTAATACAATTTAAGGCAACAATCACATGTGTTTTTTTAATATATTTTATTAAAAATATTGCACTCGTGTGATTGATTCCTCATGCATAAAATACAGAAAGTAAAAAACAAAAAGAAGAGTAAAACACATTTTTTAAGCAAACATATCTGATTTTTAATAAATCACAAATGCTTGCCTTAAAAAATATATGATAAAATAAATACTACATAATAAAAATATATATTATACACATCATATCAGTTTTATTAAGAGATTATTTTTTAATGGTTGAAATCTCTTTTTAAAACTAAGAATCAACGTGTTTTTACTATATTTTTATGTATGTATTGTGAAACACATGAACAAAACAAATTCGGCAGTCTGTGCCAATTTGTCATCACAATAAGAAAATGAGCGTGATTTTTTACTAAATAAGCTACATAAGACATAGAAATAGTAATAAACATATTTAAAAAAAAAACACTGATCGGGGGTATTGTAATATACTTTTCCCGCTAGGACAACCTGAAAAAATCTGAAAAAAATACACCATTCGATCCATCAGTTGTTCTCATAAATTATGTACTTAATTATAGCAATGAGAACTCGTGATTTTAACAACAAAAAATGAAAACAAATCGATCGGTATATGAATTAAAAAAAAACACAAAAACAGCGAAGACAGCGCCTGTCGTCTGGCGATGTTCATGTTCAAGTCCTGGAGACCTTTCATGGCCGCGTTAATAGCGTGGTTAAAAGCAGCGAAGCGTTTTCTCGGAACAGTTCAGGTTTAATTAGTTGGTTGATTGACGTTTTAGTGACGTTATTGAGTTATGCTGATTCTAAATTTGCACTATAGATCTATCGGAACATAGTCCGATAGATCCGATAGATAGATTCAAATATGGATGATTTTTTTTATGGATTTTGGATAGGAAGATGGAGGTGTTTGCAGCCAAGTGCCAAATCTCAAGCTTCCGAAGCGCTGCGGCCCTTAGCGCCAGACTTACGTAGATCAGCTTATGGTAGTAACGTTGTTTCAAGTTGTGCAAGACGGAAGCGTCGTTCAGGTAGGTCAAGTTGGACATGTCCTCGCATTTTTCGTACTTGGGGGGGTTGACTTGGGCGACCAGTTCTTTTTTGAAATCCTTGCTCTAGATCGGAAGAAACACGATTGTTTTAGTTAGGCCTGAATCGGAATCCAACTTACATAGATTAGTTTGGAGTAGTAACGCTGCTTCAGATTGTAGAGCACGGCCGCTTCGTTAAGATATGTCATGTCGGCCATATCTTCGATCTTCTCGAATTTCGGAGGGTTGACCTGACCCAATAGCTCCTTCTTGATGTTCTTTTCCTGCTCACACACAGCATAGATACCGTTTATACCAGATAAAACAATTCCGCAATCAATCATTCTTCTATAAAATATTTGAGCCATACAAGACTACTACACTAAAATAATTAAATAAAATTCATGTAGTTAATAATATCAAATTAAAAACATACACATTTTTTTATTAAATAAACTATTTAAAAAAAAATTAAATTTATATAAATATATATTTATTCTAAGAGCTATATTTGATTATATCATATATACTGCAGAATCTAATTAGATTTTAATTGATCAAACGATTTTCATCCATGAATTATAATTATATAATAGTCACTAATTCAAGATATTTTAGACACGATAATTAAAACCATTTTTTTTTATTTAAGGTATAATTAATTGATCTATACTATTGATTTCCCCTTATAACGTACCCCAATAGATGCATACTTCCCCTTTCAGAGCAATAGGTCTTTTTTTTTTAATAAGTGTCTATTCTCACAATTTTGAAGCTCTGCGTTATTGAGTCTGTGTGTGTTTTTGTCTCATATTTACCTCGCCACCAGGAAGAGATACAGTCACCAAGTCACCCTTGGTGGCCTTGATCTCACCCTGGAGGTATCCCTCCTTCTCGTCAGGAACCCAGCAAGCCTTTTTGCCATCGTAAGGCTTGCTCTGGTCGATTCTCTTCTGTTCGAGCGACACAAACAGGTAGGGGGTTGGATCGGGGTCTTCCCCTTCCTGTTTCACTACTTTCGGCATGTTGACTGAGTGGACGAAAGTGCTGGGCTATCGAGACACGAGACAGCCCTGGTGCCTTCCTGTTGATTTCAGATTGATATTAAATTCAGATTTATAAATAATAGATGTATATAAAAGATGTTAGTTAGAGTTCGTTATCGTTATCGTACGATAAGAGGTCGTCACTGTCCGGACGCCTAGCGCGCACTACAATAGAGTCCGATTCGACTCTAGCTCGAGAACTATTTGCGTCCCAGAAACCCGACCAGAGTCGGGAAGCTTGCCAAAAAGTCGCGCAGATCGGAAACCCTATACGCTAACCGGATTCCGAACACCCCAACGTCGGGCAAAAGGCGTTACTCAACAAATCCGCAAATAACAATGAAAATGCGTTAACAACCCCCTCCCCACCCCTACCCCGCGTGACGCGCGATCGTGTGACGCGGGGCTAAGAACGTACGAACGTACGCCGCGCCCCGGTTTATTTCCAGTGCGGTTATTTCGGTCGGCTCCGTTGCTTGACCATAACGGACGATGAAGTCCGGAAGGAGTTATGCAACCGCGTGTATATATATATATATATATATATATATTTATATATAATATAACATATATATGTGAGATATAATATGTAGATAATGTTAGATGCACACTCTTGAGTCTTTCGTTTGTCACAAATGATAGATCGATGATGATCGAATAGCACCATGAATGTATGAATCACTATTATCACGTCCAAATGTCCGACGTCACAGATTATTGATTTTTTATTATATTATATTGTTGCACACTGATTGATGTATTAATCGATTGGTTGTACACACACGCGGCGGAGGTATTTGTTTTTTTGTTTAAATAATTGTTAGTCGAGCGTCGTGACAGCTTACTTACGTTCGAAAGCCGTTCTGATCGGCGCGGCGCCATGGCGTCCTTTTTATATACTCGGGAACGTGATCCCGCAGTGAGGAGGGGCTGTTAGTAGCCAATGGCCGAGCCGGACGCTGTACCACGACGGCTCCCTTTTTAGGCGGAGATCGCTCGTACGACGCGACACCCGAGAGCCGAGACGCGGGCGTCGGGCGGCCCCCATGGGCGATGGTGCGCCACCGCTGGGAAACTCCATCATTTCCGCGAGATGGATACTCGTGCTCGACACTTTTTCATACTTCAAGATATTGAGTACACCTGACCCACGACCTTCGCGCTCATGGTCCTAGTCATTCATTAAGATGGTCATTTTTTTAGAACATCGTTTCATGAATGATGTCGGACGTAAAGATATACGTATGGCTCGACGTATATTTTTTCTCACCTGGCATCATACAAGGTGTACTATAAACATTTTCCGACATCTAAACTTCCAGAACATGTCGCACGAGTCATTGCCATTTTTACCGAAATTCATATTGTAGGTTTATTTGAAAACAGAAGTTGCCAATAATCAACTGCAAAGATTAACTTAAATGCGAAGCGATACATCCTAAGTTGATTAACTGTTTGAAGTAATCTTAACTGGACTAAATCAGCAGCTCGTAACATATTTTAAACATATATCCACTTATATCTAAAATATTGATTGATAATAAAGGTGACCCAACTTTTTTTAAAAAAAATCTAAGATTTTTTCGATTTGTTTTTGTTAATCGAACAGTTTGTAATTCAATAATTGATTATGCGACAAGAATAAAGTTGTAAGTCTGAATTGAGATTTTTATTGAATAACGATATATGAGTGATTCTACAATTTCAACCAATTTCTTCAAAATATTAAAAAATATCTACCGGCAAATGAAAAATTATTCAATATAAAAAAATTAACGTTTTTAATTTATAATTCCTTGTTTTCTAAAAAAATACATTATAAAATATTTTTTGTCATTTTTTTAAAAGACCACTATTATATTTAATTTTAAAATTATGTATTAGTAGATAAATTTTCGACAAACGTTATAAATGATCCATAGGTACTTGCTGTCATACAGTGGAACAACGTTACAACATCATAATTTACGTTATTCCACAATTGAAAATGTTCATTCTTGACAAAATCCAATATCGTGTTATATAGATACTAGTTAAGTATGAAAAAACTTTCAGGTCAATAAATTGTGAATTACAGGCGGCCCTCGACTCTCGCACAATTCGCTATTTCGCACATTTTAAAAAAAATACAATTTTTTTATTATAAATATGAGTGAAAAACCGAAAAACTTCAGTGTTGATACGAACAAAAACAAATCAAGGACTCATAAACTTCACACAATTCGAGACAAAGATAGAAATTATTAGACGTTCTGATAGCGGTGAATCTTTTGCTTCAATCGGACGTTCGTATGATACAAACAGGTCTACGATATGTTCAAATATGCAAAATAAAAATATAATTAAGGAATACCTTCAAAATTGTGAAAATTAAAGATATATTTCCACAATCTTTAATGATATGTTTCCAAAAAATAACATGAATGAAATGGAAAAATCTTTGTCATCATGGATCGATGACCAACATCAAAAAGATGTCACTCTGAGTGTTTCAATTATTCAAGCAAAAGCTCTTAGTTTGCACAAAGATTGGAAGGATAGATTAAAAAAAGATTTTAGCACGGTTTTTCAAACAAGTAACGGTTGATTTTACAATTTTAAAATGAGGTATTCTTTTCATAATATTAAATTTACTGGAGAATCGGCTGATGCGGATAAAGATGCTGCAAAAGAATTTATTTCCTAATTATCCAAAATTATTGAAGACGAAGAATATTTCTCTAGCCAAATATTTCATGTAGATGAGACAGGTTTATTTTGGAAAACTCTTTAACAATGAAAAATATGAATGAAGCCTTCACGCATCTTTACAAATTTTTAAATATTATGGAAGATTGTGATCCCAATGGAGAACGCATATCTCAAGTGCGGAGGGCGATCAATAAAGACATAGCATGTTATAAAATACTATATGAAGAAAAGAAAAAGAATAGTGAAAAACAGTTAACTTTTGATTTCAAAGGAAACACCCGCAAACGCCTTTTAAAACATCTTATATTTACTTAACAAATAAATATTTTAAAATACATAAAATTTCAAATTTTTTTACTTCCCTCTACTTTCGTACATTCAACATTCGCACACATTTTCAGGAACCAATTATATGCGAAAGTTGAGGGCCGCCTGTATAGTATTTTAAAAATCCAAAAATGAATGTGTGTAAATTAATTTTTCACCTCCTGTACCGTTGACTATTTAAGTATTTAAGACTTACATCTTCACTTATTGTTGCATATTCAATTATTAAAAATATTATTAATTAAATGACCGCTTCTGGACCTTTTTCAGCAGTCGATCCTTTCGATGACTTTTTCGTACATCTCGGTTTAACTTGGCGGATGTTGGTTTTTATGTGCTTAAACTTTTCAGGTTTAGCGACAAATTCCCGGGGACCGTTCTTCTTGAGGGGCACAACTCTAGAAAAAATAAAATCCGCTTTTATTTTGTTTCGAAAATTTTTTATTTTTTATTATTTATATTACCGACAAACGGCATTCATTATATTTGCCAAAAGTCACTCGTATATTTGCTGTATATTTACATTCTCGTAAATACATCCATGATCCATAAGTGTGCAAAATAATAAATCAATCACTGATGAGTAATTCGCACAGCATTCTATAAGTAGGCCTGCCGATAGGGGAGAGGGAGAGGTGACAAATTCCCGGGACCCGACTCACAAAAAAATCATAGCAAATATATTTATAAAAAAAAAGTAAAGACCGACCTCAAATAATGAATCTAAAATTTTACGAAAAATGTAATGTCCACTTCTGCCTTCCATTTTATTATCATTTGTGAATCTTGATCCATTGTTCTTTCCGGACAACAGCTAATGTTCTCCATCTGTATAGATAATGACAGTTACATGATGGATTTCCAATAGGTTCATCGTTGGGTAGCTACCGATCAATTTGTTTGTTTTAAAACAGTTCCGCGGTCATCACCTACACCGCGCTCTGACAAAAATTTGTCAATTTGTCAATTCAAAAATATACCTTTGCGAAAATGTGCCAATGGTGGCACAGAGATCTCAAATATGCTACTGTTGCAGTTCCGCGGAATTGCAAGTAATAGATCAGCGGTTATGCAGTATCACCGACGATATGTTCGTATTTTAATTAACGAAAAATAAATTAAATTATATTATACTAAACTAATAATGCCTTTTGTTTGTTATTATAAACAACAGTTGAATTTATAGTTGCTAGGAGATCTGTTATCCATTTTTGTTTTATCCGAAAATTCAAAGCTCGGGATTGTGAGTGAGAAAATGTTGTTCCATATTAGTATCAAATTGCAAGCCCTCGTGAATCAAAGCAGCTGTAAGTTGATTCATTTTGCCTGTATTTATATAACTCATAACTTCAATTAGTTCCTCATCATCTAAAGGTTTTTCAAGCAATAATTCATCGAAATCCGCACTTTGCAGGGCCGCCGAGAGCGAACCCGGACCCTGGAAAAACAATGATTCCGAGCCTCACGACAAAAATGGTATGTTATATATTTTTTAACATCGTAATATAATTTTTTGATAAAATAATAATGGGTACGAATTGCCCCATTTTCTGTGTTTAAATTAAGACTTTTTATCAGCCCTCTTATATTATAACTGCATAGTTATTCTTCCGTTTATTTTTCCCTGAGAGATGAGTTGGCTTAGTTTGTATTTTAGAATTTTCATTAGGTTAGGTTTGGGTTTAAACAGCAAATGGACGTTTCGCAACTGTCACATTGAGTTTCAGAGACATTTTAGAGCAGCATATTAGCACCTATCAGTTAAATTATATTTTTTCAAGTAGTAATATATATCTACTGGTGAAAATATATTTGGTCTTAACAAGGGAAAATATATCTTTACCAAAAAATACACATTCGCTGTATTAACATGGTTTTTAAATTTAGGAAAGCATTTACGATATTATTTTTTCTTAATTTTTCGATCCACCATGTAAAAAAAAAGTTGGGTGTATGTACAAAGGTTATAATTTTTAATTTTTGCACTAATCATGGAATATTTTTATTAACTATTTTATTTTATTTGTGTTTGCAACACATTTTTACGTTGGAAACACTGCTCAACTGATACCTCGTGGTCAGTTTGTCAGTAATTAAGAAAATAATGTTTAAATTGTTAAAACTTTCTATCTTAACTTTTTAGATAACACTGCAACATTAACAATAGTATAACCAAAAAAAAAACATTTTCAACTTAATGGTTTCATATTTCATATTAAAAGGTATTCACTGTATAAATATAAATATTACTTAAATACTTGCAATCACTTCCAATATTTTTTGCAGGAATATTTTCACCCACATAATTGATTATTATGAGAACTTTCTTTCACCCTTTCTATTATAATTCTCTCTTTTATTTTAATTTATTTTGCAGTTTTTTTGATTTATTATTTATATTAATTAAAGAACTTTCTATTATAAAATGTAAGGTGCTAAAAAATCACAACCAAATTACTCAAATGACGATCTCCAATATTTTTACAAATTTAAAATGCATCTGGTCATAGATTATTTATACATGTTGCACATTTTTATAATAAATTAGTATCCCTTCGATATTTATGAAAGCAAAATTTTGTTTATGTAACAGAAAATTAGAGAATATCTGTTCTGTGTATGCACGTGATGCGTTTGCTCTTGTGTTTTTGCGGCGTTTTTTTAATATGAGGTACTCTCCTCCTCTGTAAAAAATGGCTCGCTAAGTGTCGACAGTTTTTATTCTTCATTTCATCTAGATCAATTTCAGTATTTCTAAATTTAAATATGTATTACAAAAAAACATCAGCATTACCTATTGTTTTTGTCTCATAAATGTTCCTAATTTATAAAGTATTTTTCTAGTAGAAATATTTTTTTCGTCCAATTGTAAGAACTGCTTTCTGCATTTAAACATCATTGTAAAATATATTTACTACAAAACTTAATTTTGTGTACGGAAAATCAGTCGATAATTTTAGCTATTTTGTTAATTTTTACTTATGCTTATAGTAATTCATAATAAATAAATTGGTCCGATATTTTTTATATATTTTTTATTTACATTGTTTCTTGAATATTATTTTTGCTTTAAGATGTTAATTAAACAACTTAAATGTCGAATATAAAAAATCGTTAAGCTTAAGATAATTATTCTTTTTGCACATACATTAAAATATGGTATGTATAGGAAAATCTCATCATTATACTAAATCCGTATTTTTTAATATGTCTTATATATGTTATTCAACAAAATAATCTCATGTATATCACCTCTAAAAAATCTCTTTAATAAATTAGTGTAAAATATAGATTGTACTCATTCATCAGAAAATTATGAAAAAGGTCATTATTATTTAATCATAGCACAGTTTTGTGCATATCGCCATTTTGCCTTTAATATGTTCATCAATCTTTTGCCTAAAACTTTATATTTTTATTTATTTTTTCTGGTTCTAACATGTAATTTCGCTTTTAAACTCTGCTTTTGACTTTGTTTTACAGAAAAAATATAAATATGACAAAAAATATCTATACACTTATTATTATCAAAAATACATTTTCTGTATAGTTTTTTGTTACCCTTATATATATTTTAATATATTTCTAAACATTAATTATTAGAAAGATATAATATCTTAATAAACATTCAAAGTCTCACTCTCTAGTTGACTCTTGTAAAGTGTTAGCACGGTTTATTACTGTACTGCGATTGACGCGCATAGTTATACGTTTTCACCTTTCATATTCTCTCATTCTATTTTTTTAAATATAATCTACGTTAAGAACTTCATTAATCATTGTCTAGAAAACTATTTAATGAAAACATATATCTGTTACTCAAATATTTTGACATCATTTAAGGAGCGATTTTATAATTTTTTTTAAACAAGCTCACGTTTGCTTCAATTTTTTTTTTTTTTGCACAAACAGATTTACTGTAAGCTACTTACAGATTTTTTCAATCACCTCTTAAGAGCTGTCTTGAACTTTAAACACTTTACGACATTTATAAACAGTGCAAAATTACATTTCTATGAACTTGTATAAGCGAAAACGTTTTCGCATTCTATAACAAATGTTGTAAGCATAAATACATACGTATGTGCTTTATCTCAGGTGTTTTTGCTAGATTTTTTAATAACCTAACGCATATATACTCATATTAAATATTGACACGTGTACGTCAAAATCGTATCAACCATAAATCTGTACGATATGTTCTATGACACGAGATTTCAGCCAAAAGCAATAAAAAATAATTCAAACGGGAAAATTCTCTAAACGTTTTAACACCTCGTTATATATAATCTAACTGTGTGAAAGCTTGCATGCTTGAATTACTTTACATTTGACTATTAAAATATGTATACAGAATTATATGTTATATTTTGTATTATATATACATATATACAAAGTTGTTTAGGCAACATTTTTTTTAATAATAAATAACATAAACTTGATATTATAAAGTTCATATGTACATACATATAAGAACATAAGAGAATTTATTATCAATTATTAAAAAAAAAATATTTAGAAAATTTAAATGGAAAAAATGTGTCATTAATTTGGAACCCATCCAAAGAAGCAAACTATTGTATTTTGAACATATAATGAGAAACAACAAATACATAATTTAACTAGTACAACTAAAATACATATTATATGTATATATGTATCTACAATATATGTAGATCGATTTAAATGTTTTTTATTTATTTTTAAATAATATATAAAAAATACAAATTAAAAAAAGTTTTATTGACATAAATATATGCAAAACATTCGTAGCATAAAAATAGAAAAAATGTGTTGTTAATGTGTCAACACTTTTTAGATCAAATACGTAATTCTTGGAAAATGTATCGATTCATATCGTGTTGATATTAGGAAAATACAACTATGTATTCATCTTATGTTAACTGTTATGTTTATTATGGGGCACTGTGTTTATTATAATCCCATTTTTTGTATTAAATCTGATTTATACCAAGCTTTTTTTCAAAATATTTTTTATATTTTAGAAACTCAAAACAATAAGATTTATTTACATTAACATCTTAAAAGCTTTAATAACATATTTATATATATTATAAAAACATATGTTATTATATATTAACTTAAATATGAATGGACTTTGTCTTTCAATTGACTGGTTTTAATTTAGATTAAAAAAACGTGGTTCATGAAAATTATATTATTCTAGAGACATTGCTAAATAAGTTTTTGCGTCAATGCATTTTTTTATAAATAAAAAGCATTGACGCAAACTTTTCATATCAACATCATTAAAACTAACTACATATGATTTTTTATTTTTTCAATCTAAAAAATGAACAATGTTTCATTAGCATATCATACACAATACTTACAAGTTCTAACATATGTAATTCATGTAATTAAAATAATTATTTTGACTTATATCTAAATAATTTTAAATACTACTCTGGACAAATCTCCTGTTGGTTTCAATTTTCACCAAAGAGGCAACTTACGATGTAACTGTGCAATTGCATGCTATGCTCAAAAAGAGTGCATTTTATCATTAGTATTCTAAGGTATGATAAGCTTATTTTCAAATGTTTCCAAATAGTTTAGATTTAATCTACGATTAGCAACTAAAGTAAATAAACTACAACTCTGTGATTTTGACTGCTATGAGACTTTCTAGGTATATATGTTCATTTATTTAGACCTATACAGGATGCTAAGGCATAACAGGCATGTGTTTTGTTTTTTGTTCGTTAAATCTTATGTCTATTTTTTTGACTGATGCCTCTGTGCCTGTTTTAACCTTGCTACAATATCTATGTCATCTGCATAGGCAAGGATTTGTACAGATTTAATATATAAATATAGTATATACAGCTGTTGTGTCGACTTTGGCATCTCTGGTTACTTTTTCCAATGCAATGTTAAACAGTGCATCACCCTGTCGTACACCATTAGACGCATGCAAGGGTACTATCACTTGACATTCGATATTTTTCATCGCGAGTTTTACCATGGAAATACGCTTCTTTAAAACGCTTATTCCTCTATGACTGAAAATAATACACCTCTATTAATCTAGTCAAATGCATCTTTTTAAAATCAATGAATATTTGCGACTCGATCTTGAATTCCAATGTTGAAAATTTTCTATAATTTATCGAATTAAGAAAATTTTGATTTTCTCGATCTTCCTGTTCTTAATCCACATTGGTATTTCCTTACTATTTTTCGCCATATAGTTGAGTGCATCTCGCTATAATAGGTTTTCATTTGGATCACATCCAGCTATAAATGTAAATATTTCGACTCATTTCGTACATTAAAGTAGTTGGTTGTCAACTGCTAAAATACGATTGTATTAGTTTAGTGTGCGTGTTTTTTGGATAAAAAGTGAAAGCTGTGATGTATGCTGATCCATATAGTAAAAAAATATAATTTTACTGATAAAAACAATACTTTTATATTATATTATGGATATTCATTATTAAACTTATAAATTAACTTTTTTATTCGTAATATAAGTAGCATACAGTGCTAAGATGACTTTAAGTTTATATCGACAATAAGTATTTTATTCTAGTTTCGTTAAGAAACACGCAATATGACGAGCCCATCATATGGTGGGCTCTAATGTTCATAATATGGTGGGCTTTGCGTTGAAAAGGTTAAGGAATTTCCATAATATTTTCAGGCGATCACTTTTAACTTGAAATTTATAAGTCACCTAAAAAAATACGAAGAGTTGACACAAATAATATTTGTATTTTTTTAAGATTTATTTAAAAGTTTTCTGACAGCTCAAACCCGGGTATGATTCTTCTGCATATTTTTTATTTGTTATTAAAAACTTTAAAGTTTGATTCGTTGAGCAGTAAAAATATTTCTTATAGATTCTCTTTTTATTGTAGAAGGATTGTATAAATTTATTAGCGAGAGGAATGAAAATAGTATTTCAACTTCATTCATTATTTTTAAGCAAAAATCTAATAGATTTTTGACATTTATACGGTAATAATCTTCACTGGTGTTATTGGTGTAATTCATCCTTTATTCACTGTCTTCAGTTATTGCTCTGTTACTCTACTAAGATGCCATCTACATTGCTATAACATTTACAGAAACATACATATTTTAAAATTATTTATGGCTTTTTCGAAAGCGTCTAATGCTATAATAAGAGCAATGTAATGTTGACGCCACATTTATTTTTAGTAAAAGAATGCATCCAATATTAAAAGCTCCTTAAGTTTGTTTTAGCATTAGAGAGCTTTGATACATTTTGTTATCGGTTGTGTGGATGAAAAAAAACACGATTTGACTGACTTCCGAATGATGATGACTGGATCTTTGTACGCTGCACTTATCATGGTCCAAAATCTAGATGAAAATATACTTGTGTTAAACGTGATCTAAGCTCAGATATGAGCACAATGACCCAGAAGAAGAAAATGTAGATCACATTGAATTAAAAATTGTTTGAGCCAAATCTCGCATTAGTATAATGTTCCACATTGCAATCTTCCGGCGGAAGTGGCCGCCGAGAGCAGCCAATGGACCCGATGTTTACTTTCATCAGAATCGCAAGTGACGCGTTCACGGCGACTTATTAATTTATATATACACCGTTAGGCGGAACTTGACTTTGGGCAGGTGGTTGCCAGCTCATCAGGTACGTGGGATTACATCAGTGAGATATCACCCCGCGATCTGACATCAAAGTGGCTGCCAGCCTATAATGCTGTCGCATGATATATTATTTTAAACTGGAACGGGCATGAGAATATGGACATATTCTCGAAGCCGAACGCTGGAGATGGAAAATTTTCATCTGGGATTACGTCACGATAGGTCGTTGATGTGCGTGTTGAATGAAAGATTGCTAGTTACTATATTTAAATACGTTTATTATTATTTATGAGGAATATCAACGTCTAATAATCGCACATCATAGTGAAATGTGTATAAAGATAAAATACGACAATCAATCTAATATTGAATAAAAGTGCTATTAGAAATTTGCTATATAAAATTGTAGTAATCAACATTATAGTCCACTTAATTAGTTATTATTAGATATCTTGCATTATAAGTTTATTTTATGAATAAGTTATAATCGATATAAATAGCTTGCAATTTTTGAAGTTGAAAAGTATCGTACAAGAGTTATATTAAATTTATTTATTTTATTTATTAAACTCAATCAACAAGTCTAAGCAAATAGCTCGACAACAGACGAAAATTATTGTCATATATTTTATTATTCAAAAGCTATTATTACAGATTAAAATCAATATGCATAATCTAGCTCAATTTTATTTTAATTATTCATCACAATATTCTTCCGTGATTTTAAGAAAATAAATCGAAAATATAATATTATTTTTTTCACTCCTTACAATCTCTCAGACCTAATAGAAAATGAAAGGCACTAGAGTCTATATGAGATTCGAACGCAGACCTTTTTGGTATTAATCAACGCTGCATACTAGATCTAAAATGCTGGTCTTTAACCTTTAGCGTAATTTTTTTTTCGTTTTGAATCAACTGCGGTCCAATTTATTTAATCATAAAAATTAAGCTTCTTACATATTATTTGTATTTCATTTTTTTTGGGTAAATCCGTTCCAAATGTTGGGACCATTACCTGAAAAAAAATCCACGCAAGAATGCAATGACAAAAAAATAATGTTTAGCTCTATCCTTGTAAATAGTATTTAGTTAATTGTTCACTATTGTAATTTACACAACATGAATGGTTCTTAAGATATTTTTAAGCGCACGGAGTTTTTTGTTGTTTTTTTAATACTTAAATATATTAAACACTAAATATATGTATGTATGTACATATATTTAGTGTTATATATATATGGGAATAGTACTTATTTGATAAGCTACATCTAGTCCACAGCGTGACGATTTTTTTGTCCTTTGATGCAAATACTATAATATTATTATCCATTTTTTTATATGTAACAACTTCTCTCTTGCATATTTTTTATTGCTTATGCTAGACCTAATTGTACTAATTAAATATAATTTTTGGAAAAGTGAATTGTTAGCAAATTCGAGTTTTATATATTGGCAGCACTGTAAATCAGACAGCTGTCAATAACCACGCGTGTTAAAAATTCATCTTTTTTCAGGGTGAAAAAGGTTACCCAGTCAGTCAATTTTGATTTTCATAAATATTCATAATTTTTTTTATTAAATGACATGTATTTTTCTCATCAAGTTCAAGTTTATTCCTTGTTTAGAAGCCACGTTAAAAGCAATAGAATCACTTACCTACCATTTATAAGAACTAAGAATCGAATAAAGCATATCTAAACCGAATTTTGCCCAATAGGAGAGCGTAAAAAACAATTATCCCTTCTCAGAAGTCAAAAATCCACGTCAAAAGCAACAAAATCGTGCCGGCGCCGGCGCTGGCACGATTTTATTGCTTTTGACGTGAATTTTTGACTTCTGAGAAGTGATAATTGTTTTTGCGTCCTCCTATTGACCAAAATTCGATTTGAATATACTTTAACCAATACTTTCATATAAGTAGTCCGTAATAATATCGATAAGAATAGCTATCATATTTTTAAAACATAGTGATACGCGACATCTGACTGTACTTCTTCAGATGATTTGGTTTAGTTTGCAGTTTGGATTACTGAAAAATACAGAAGTAGTCATCTAATTGATAATATTATTATTATTATTCATAATTAATAAAATAAATCAAATGTTCGATTAATAATCTGAATATAACTTTAAATGTTTGTAAGCTTTAGAGATGGATATATCTTTAAATTAGATATCCTTCAGCTCTTTTTATAACGCAACATATGTAAAGGCGGGTTCATGCACAGGTTTTAATAGGGGTCTAGGAATGACAAAAAATTGCTTACTAATCTTTGACACTCAAACTTACCTTTTTTTGCGCAAAACTATGCATACTTTTTCCGAAGATGGAAAGTATTTAAATTACGGTTTTAACCGGCCGGCGGCTTTATCTTTGCTTTGGTGATCTAAGAACGTGCTCCGATAAGATAAAATACGTATGGGAATCGTCAGAAAGCCAAACGATTTAGGGCTATTTTTATTCTTAGATAATTCAAAAAGCTATTCTTTACATCGTTTTTGTAAAGTAGCAACAGCTGTTATTGACAATTGTCTTACGATTATTATTAACAGCTGAAGGAGTCTTGAAATTACTGTATTACATCAACTTTTCATTCATCAAAAAATCTTGAAAATTTTCATTTCTCGATAAATTAAAATCATTGAGAAATTAGAATACCTAAATTATATTCTTAGTAGATATTTAATGATCATTAATTAACGGCAAAAGTAGACTGTTTGAAATTTTCAAGATTTAAAAGCTTCTAAATCTTGAAAGTTTCCTTACTATAGAAAATACAGAGAAACTAGATTTTCACATAATATTTGTCTCAAGATGTTACTAAGAAATGATCTAAGTTTGAAAATTAAAATTAAATTAAAACTTATATTTATGAAAAACCACAAATATTTTTTATATTTGAAGTTAGTTAGTAAGCAGTCATTTTGAACCGTTAATAAAAATACTAGTATTGTATAGCAAATACCCGAATATTTTATATAGCAGCATAGATATGTATAACTTAAGTTGTTTTTCTACTGAAAATTAAAGTCAGAATAGCTTTTTATTTATATACATAGTATTAAAGTATTTATGAAAGACTTAAAAAATGTAAGGTTTATATGCAGATACTTTAATTTAAATTAATTTTACTATAACATTTTTTTAAATATTTATAATATGTAATAACTAAATTTTAAAATATTCTTTGCTCTCAATAAATAACATTGTACAGCAATTTTGAATATTTTTCCATATGACGATCAAAGTGGAAGCGGTTGCTTTTTCTGCACTTTTAAAGTATGATTTATGTCTATTAAATTTAAAGTAAAAAAAATATTTTAATGAGGCAGCATTTAGCGAAATATGATTAAATTTTTTTATATTATTTGATTATATTACAGCTGTTTTGAGTTGCATAAATCTGGCACCAATGAGACTCTTCTGGTGTACGTATATTATATTTCATAAATCCGGCAACAATATAATTTGTATGTGCTTGGTTAAAGGTTATTTATAAAAACACGCACATTCTAACTTCACAATATATCCCATTTTAAATTAAATTGCTTTTGCCAAAGAGATATTATTATTTTACATTAATTTTATCCAAACTTCTAAAATACCGTTTTTTTTTGTAAATTCTATGAGCTCTTTTAACAAATCATTTACGATCGAAATATAATGCAACTACTATTATAATTTGCTACAAATATAACAATAAAATCATGCAATCTTATGAATCGATTTATAACATATTTAAATAAATTTAGTTTAGGCTGTTTTTAATATTATATTTTAATAAATAATAAATATATTATTAAATTATTTAAAAAAATAGGTTATAAAAATTTAAATTTTACTTGTATATAGATCATATTATTTGTGTCAAAGCATAATTTTTTATGGAATTGTCATATGCATTTATTATCAAATGATTTTTGTAGATATTTTAAGATCAAATTGCCTTAAGATATAGATGATAAATAACACAATAATAAAATATCAATGTAAAATATCTTAACTGAATGTGTTACGCTTCATCATATTACATCGTTTTCTAAACTAAAAACGGAAATATTTGTATACCTATGACTTTGGCGGTACTAATAGAACTAATATAACCCGGGAATAATAGAAAACCTCAACAGCTTAACTTGCTTATTTTTCACAGAAATAAACGTACCACGTGTGATGTGCCTAGCTATTAAAACAATGTTTAAAACATCCCACAGACATATTTACACATTCTTGATCGATGCACGGCCGAGAAAATTGATATGGAGAGAGGAGAAAGAGCAAAAAATCGCAACGATTCAGTTTCAGTGTCGTGTAGAATTTAAATTGTTTTGAAACAATGCCAGGAAAAACTGTTATATACGGGATTGAAGAGATTCAACACACAAGCAATGCGAGGCGTTTCTAAAAACGAATGCAATACTCTTACGTAACTCGCGTATTAGTCACAATGTTTTCTTTGATCGCTAATGAAACATAAAACATTACTTTTGATAAATCGTTTTTTACTTCACAAGACTAAAATTATATCACCTAAATTAAAAAAATTAACAATTATAACTTCTGATTAATCTCCTGATTTTCTAATATAAATAACAATATATTGTATTATTTTTCTGTCGGATTGATTTATCATTTTATGTTTCTCTGTCTCTCAATTACTGGTTCTTTTTATTTTATTATTCTGAGTTATGTTCTTTGATATCAGTTGTTTAACTACTGCTCTCTGACTTTTTCTTAATATTCACATCCTCGGTTCTTCTTTTTAACGTTTTCTCTCTTTATTGTACCTATATTTACGTATTATATAAGATAATGCATAAACATAGCGGTATAATACCGGGATAATTTTTTCTAGCTGCAACCTAGATTACTTACACGTTACCTGCTTTTGTTTATACTACTCCAACAATCAATTTATACATTAAGTTAAAAAAAATACCGTCAGCATCATCTATTAAATATTTAAAAAATCTGATCCTAAGACATTTTTGTGATCACAAGACTATTCACATATTCTATATTTATTACCAAAAAAATGTAAATTTATGTATTTGTATTTATAACTTCTTATCTACAACTTTTAAAAATAAAATAATGTTTAATGATTGTTTAAAATATTTTTGAGGATCTTACTTTAAAAAATATAAATATTGTATTTTGTGATTTAATTAGTCCATCCTTCCGTATACTAATAAATATACTCAAATTAGTTATCATAAATTAAAAAAATAGACACGACGACTAAGATCAAAAGCTAGTCGTCCATAAAATTAGTTACACTAAAAGAACTCTTTAATGAAACTGCAAAAAGCTCTTTTATTCGATTCGAACACTTACTTACTCTCATGTTTTATTAGACTAATATATATTTTCCTACATTAAGTTAAGGTGAAGAATAATCTTGATATATTTTCTATGACTATGTTAACTGTATATTATAATATGTTTATGAATGCTATACATACATAATTCAAAGCAAATTCGTACTTGAATAATACATAAAACTAAAGGGATGTTGTGTTTCAAGACTGATAAAATATTTATCTATCGCATCTTTCACCAGTATAATTATATTAAATTAATATGTGGCTTATTATAAGCTATAACATACATATATACCAAACTTTTTATTGTATTATTAAATTTTTTAATTGTTTGTGTATGATAATTGTCAGTTACTTCAACAATATACGAATCTTAAGCTCTTAAGGTTATTTTTATAGTTACTATTGCTTCGCAGTTTAATTCATATAACTAGCACATCGATGACCTTTAATGTTAATTCATTCTTATGTAAGAACAAAAATTGTGTGGTTTTCTCCTGTTCTTTTTATATATAAAAACCTTCATCGATTCATTTACGTACATTTTATTTTCTGACAGAGTCGAGCTAAATAGACATTTTTTAATGTTGCTTTCAGAGACAATTTATCTTGAGACGCTTTTATATCTTTACTTACTATTTTGAAGATTTTCTTATGTTGATAGAAAATAAGTATTATTCAGTAATTTATCATTATTATTATTATATTATTAATTAGGTTTATTTCTATTTGTTTTTATTAATTTTTAATCTAACCCAAAATTACCTGATCCATAAATATTTTAAATGCTCCAATCTTTAAATATAAAATAGAGAATGAATATTGGATATTAATTTATAAAACTATCAATTTATTTACTCGCGAATCAAACATGTTTTGTATTTGCCATATCAATTATTATAATTAACATAATTAAAATGATTACACTGTGACCATTTAGCGACTCATTTGATTTGATCAACCGCACTCGGATGGCGGAATGCGTGTTCAAAAAGAATAAATTATTTTGGCCACGAACGATTCCCCGTGCACGCAATATCGAAGACCATTCTGAAAATATTTCTTGTCCGCAGCCGCACGATGCAGATGAAAATAGAAACGCGCGCGTTTAAAAATACGCACGTCGAGCTTTTCGTAAGTTCCGAGTGCGAAAGCTCGAGAGCGAGGGTTGGGCGTCTGAATTTCCTAGCGCGTCGATATCATCCCCGTTATGGTAAAGAAAAGCCATTTATGCTATGAGGATTTATATTATATTTATCTTTAAGTATTGTTAAAAATCAACACATATGTCTTGTATGTGAAGTTTAGAATGAATGTCAGATATATCCATTCATTAGGTTCTCTAGATTATAGATAACGTATCGAATAGGTTTAAGCTTTCGAGGAATTCTTTAAATAAAAAAGGATATACCGAATTATTTTTAGCAAACCTTTTAGTAAATCATACGTTAGTTTTTATATTTTTTTACGTTTATATATGAATAAATTATTAGCAAATGATCAAATACAAATACATAAATCTAATAGTTCAAAATTTCAGGCATTTTATTTTTAGAAAACCATTTCATATTAATATTTTTTTAATTAGATATGTATGCGTCAGTATAAATAGTTAAGAGACGATAAGATTTTTAGTTGAAAAAAATATTTTATTTTATATTTTATTACAAGTCTAATCATCATGACTTAGCAGGATTTCCTAATGAGTCATAATTTTAAAATTAAACATTTTAAAAATAAATTAAAAATTCCATCATGAAGCATAAATCACATTTTTTTTTGGTATTATTGATAAGGATAGCTTTCATATTTTTAAAACATAGTGTAAAATCAAGCAAGATGTTACGTATGTCTGTATTTCTTACGCTTATTTTTCTCTGAGAAATGAGTTAGCCTAGTTTTTATTTTGGATTTAAAAAATGAAAGTTAGAACTTTCTGGTTTAAACAGCAAATGAATGATTCGCATCTGTTAAATTTAGTATCAGACATTTTTGAGCAGCATCAGTTAAAATATATTTTCACTAGTAGAAATATACATATACTGTTGAAAATATATTTAGACTTCCCTAGTGAAAATATATCTTCACTGAAAAATACATATTTATTGTAAAATTTATATATCGCACATAAATAAATAATGATAAGTATATATATATTTGAAATCATATAATTTTACTAGCACCTGCCAGATAAATTATATTTTCACTGGTAAATATATAAATTTATTTATTTACCGGTGAAAAAAATATTTCGATATGATTTCACTGAAATGATATTTTAAAATATATTTTTGGGATAGATTTAAATGTTTTTCTTTATTTATTTTGAGAGATAACCCGATAATTTCTTGTTTAATAGAATCATGAACAACATTTCAGATTTTTCTAATGTGGTTAGTTAGTAAATTTAATTCAATTTCATTATAATTCATAGTATTTCATTAAATGACATGTTTATTTCTAGCAAAATTCAAGGGAACGCAAACGCCCCATCTGCCCCTCCAAATTATGTGCCTTGCCAATCAATGCTCCCATTCTCAAAACTTGAACATCATAATTTCAGGAGTTCTTCAACATGACTCATTAAGTTCGTACTAAATTCAACTAAGAAGACGGTGACCCAACTTTTCAGACGCAGCCGCTTCTCTCTTCGCATCTCCTGGTCCAGCTTCACATCTGGAATCCAGAGTTGCACACTCAGTAACTTAAATTGTATCATGCCACAAAAATGACTAATTAATGCATTTTTCGGGCAAAATTCAAGGGGTAAATTTTATCACCTCATCCTCTCCCTAAGAACGTCCCTCATAATTACTAGTGTTTTACAAAATAGCCTTAAACCAAGAGTTGATTTATTTTTTTAGCAACTGTATAGATAAAATATTTTATATTTCAATATTTGCATCACGAATTGATTATAAATGTAATATTTATTTGCAAACAAATTTTAACACAAACGGAGCTGCATGAAAAAAGTTCACTCTGTGAAAATACATTTGAAGGCAATGTTCCACTCCTTTAATTTCTTTTTGTATGTACATATATCTGAAATATATACATCTCAAACAACTAGTCTAGCGTGGATTTGCTTTTAGTTTTTTTATAAATATATTCTTGATATGAGTTGGACCACTCAATGAGAAAGTGCCCTAGGAATTTGTCCCCCTCCCCCCTTCCTCCCTTATTGGCAGGCTTGGTCAAAAACATAAGCTAGCAATTATACATTTCAGATTTTTATGTGAATTATAGTACATTTTTTGTGTAACGTTATATTTTTCTTGACATTAAACTATCTTTAACCATTTAGCGCGCAAATTAATTCTTTTAAAATTAAGGGTTGAAAAATAACTTTTTAAAACTCTTATTATATATAAAAAGTAATTTTGATAAAAAAAAAATTTTGGAAATTTCGAAATTTTTGTCGGTTGATATATTGACCATTGACCACTTAGGGTCATATCTTAAGAATATATTTATTATATAATATATGATTAAATAGTGGCACAAAAATATTATTTATTGTTTGAAATATATTACATATACACATATAAAAAAATAATTCTTTGAGATTGTTGTAATGTTTTAATTTGATTTTTGATTTTATCGTTTTTTGGCCGATAGCGACAACTTCATTTCATATGGTCGATATATCAACCGAAGAGCTTCCTCGACAACGTATTTTGATGCTAAGGATGATTTTATTATGGATAGGTATTGAATTATAGACCGTAATGTCGTCGGTCGATATATCGACCGATTTTGGCCTTTGCTCGCTTAAGGGTTTAAGGGACTTAACTTGTCTAAAGCACTCAATATTTAAACTACTAATCATGGAAAGAATCAATACCAAAATGATTTTATTTATTTTTTTTCCAAATTTGTAACGTATTTTTATTTATATTGTAACAAATAATACAATTGTTAGCATGAAAATGTTTAAAAATGTTTTTTTTTTAAATTAATTATCATATTGCTATAAAAGTTTCATTATAAAATATATAAATAGTACTGCCGTATAAATTACATTTTTCTATAATTTCTATAAGATATTACTATGGAATAGTATTTAGAAAACACGTATACAATTAATTTATTAAAATTGATTATACAATTTAGAAAACCCAAACTTTTAACCTTACACGCAGGCTTATACTTTAACTAAAAATAAGATTTGCCCAGATTTGTATTCTTATACTCAATGTGTATCTTTTGAGGTATACGATTCTAGTGAGAGTTTAGAGGCGACCAACAGAAAACCTTCAAACGAGATTAAAACCAACACACACCAGGACATTGCAACGATCGCTTTCGCACGGCGAAACCTTGTCGTTTTCCCCACCGCGTTTATTTCCATCGTTTCTATTATTCGATATAACGATTGCAAGATCCCTGCCAAAACACCGCCGAAGAATTTGAGATTGTTTCCAGAGCCAAATGTCGCATCAATTCCTAACAACTCAGACAATTCTAGCACACAGTTACCCATTGGATAAAGATCAGTTTTGCGTACGTCTGAAAATCTGGTCGTTTGTCGGGATCTATTGTGGCGTAGCCTGGCAACCGAGTTAACTACTGTACTCTAGTATCGAATCCCATTTGTAATTATTCGCGTTGCAGTCTTGGCAAGGCCTGCCGATGAACCTAAATATACTAAATGGTTACCTTTCGCGCACGTTTCAATCGCCGGTGCAGCTGACTCATTAAAGAGGTGGAAATGCACCTCTGAAATTCTGTCGCTGATGCTGCTTCATGTGCTCATTAAATTGTCCGTAATTGAGGCGTCTTTCGAGTGGGTGCATTTAATCAAGTTTATTTTGAATGACTTTATTAATATCACGTCGTCGCTTTAATTATTACCACACTTACATATATTATTTACTAGTAAATGTCTACTTCTTTACACATTCGAACGCAAATATGACATTTAAAATTGATATCACCCAAAACGATTAATCGCTACTTTCATAAGAAATATTATTCAAAATTTTACAACATAATATAAAATTAACGAATCATAAAAATCTTATTTATGTGGCTTAAATAGTCAATTGAAATACGTTATTCATATAATTTGGCATAAGTTAAAATTTTATCATTTTTTAATAAAAATTAATCTATATATTCCACTTGAATACACACATAATTAACGAGTCTTATCTCACATGATGAGATTGAATAGTTGAGTCTAACGCAATCATTTCTTGACAGTCTTCATCAAGTCCAGATAGAAATCAACTTCATAAATCAGTTTTATAGTATCACATATGTGGATTGTTATATGTATTATTATTAGTAATCTTGGCTACCATAAAAGCTAAGCTTTAAATTAATGAATAATTTGGTAGCGGAGCTAAAAAATAACTCAATTATTTATTTATATTCGTCTAAGCTTATTCAAAGGATTAACGTAAATAATCTTTTCACATCTAAATCAATAAATTTAGAAGATAATCTAATGAGATGGAATCATTATTTCACTAAAGATATGAACTGACTCTTAAACTCGGTCGACGAAGATTCTCAGACCGTCGACCACTCGACTCTCAAGTCTCGTCAATTCAACTCTCAACGCAAAACTTTTTTTTTGAACTTCTGTATGGATTAAGCGTGTATTTTTCTAGCACATTTCCATGTGCTTAAAAAAGTCAAGTAAATTTTTCGTCTAGCTAGTAGTCATCTATTTTATAATGGTTTTTCGAGAAAGCTTAGAAAAATAGAAGCGAAATGTTAGATCAGAGCTAATCGTGTCAGTGTTTATCCATTATTTTGTAAAAGATGGCCGTCCGATTAACACAAAAAATAATTCAAACTAGTTTTTTTCTAGACGTGACTATGGCTTTTTGTATATAAATTTATGGCTTTCTGGAATGCATGGTTCTTATGCAATTTATTAGTATTCTGAAATATCGATTTCTAATAGATTATTTAGTTGTCTAAATCTATATATCTATAAAGAAATAATAAATAATAAATTTAATATTGCTTTTATGATTATTTAAAGTTAGCAAAAATACGATACACCTTCTATATGCTTTTTCCAACGTAATATAATATTTTTTGGCATGGCCGCCTATCTTAAAAGGCGAGTTGTGGAGGACCATAATCAATTTACTGAGCAACTGACGTGAATATCCTTGCTAATTTATTTTGCATCCTGTGTGAGATTTTAGGAGAAAAAAACATTGACTTACCTAGGGTCACTAGTGAATAGTTATTTAGAGCTCCTGATAAATATATTGTCAGAACCATCCATATGCTTTGTCAACTTACTGTATGATCCACTAGGAACAGTTAAATAAAGTTAGAAAATAAGCTCCTTATTAACTAAACAATGATGAATGACGTGAATGATAAATCATAAATAAAATTCGCAGTACAGGTACAAACATCATCAGCTATCTTTCTCAATAAAAATAAGATAGCTTTCAAGAATAAGTCATTAAGTAGAGCAGTTATTTTGAGAGTAAAATTCTTCCCTATTAAGCCTTTGTTAGATTAGGAATTTAATATTAAAATATTTATTCTTCTCCAAAAACCTTATACTTCTCTTTGTGATAATAACGTAAAATACAATATAAAATCTTGTAAAGTCCAGTTACATTAAATTCGACTTACTGCAATTTTATATATTGTATAACATTGTGATATCTTGATCTAATAAGCTTAGAAAAAAATACATTAGTAAGTTTTTTAGTTAAACTTCAGACAATTATAAAGCAAAAAATAATAAAAATTTGGCTAATGCGGAAAAAAAAAATAATGGTAATAAAAATATTTACAACAGTTCAGGCAAACTAGTCTTACAAAATTTGAAAGATTTATCTCTTTAAAAAAAGTGATTTGAACTTGTTAAACTTGTTATGTTTTTTGGAGATATTTTTCATGAAAGAGAGTTATTAAAATATTTTTATGTGATAAATAACAGCCTTGAAATATTTTTTTTAATGTTGATTATACTTGATACTATAATTAACAGTAAAGCAGTATAACTTAACAACCATTTTTTAATAAAACAATCTAAGTGTCTTGCAGCTAATAACTAACGATTTTCTTGTGAATTTGCCTAGCTCTAGTTAAAACATAAGATGCAGTCATTTTCTATGTAACTGGAATAATAATATATTTATTTTAATTACAAAATTTTTTAGACTACCTATACATATTTATGTATGTGAGATATTTTAGCAATTAAACATTAACAGATATACCCCAACTTAATTGAAAAAAGAAATTGCTTTCCCTAAAGTTCATAGCTTTATATTTTTAGCATTTTGGTTTATTTTTAGCATTTTGGTTTATTAAATTTGAGCTTATTAATATATGAATTAAAAACATTTAAATGATTTATATTTCTACTTAAGCGATCAAAAAGTATTTTTATTTCCTATATTTTTACTAATCCGCGAGTGAAAAAGGGTTAAAAACCACTGTTCTAAAATTCAAAAATGTAAATTACCAAATAAAATAAAACTCTTACTTCCATTTTCTTTATCATTTTCACTGCTATTTACATTGATATTAATGTATTGAATCAGCAGTTTTTAAAGTACATTATATAAAAAAAAAGGAAAAGATATTGCTTCATTAACTATAAATGTTGCGATATAATTTTGTGAGAGTTGAAATATGTATATTAATTATATTATAACTTAATTTTATTTTACGTCACAAAAATTGGCTCAATATAATTCATTATAATTTATCTTTTATTGAAGAATATTATCTATTTAAATTTTACTCATTAATATTTTCATCATTGATGGATCTTGACACATGATTTTTTACGATTTTTCCAAGCTTAATATACTTTACTGAAATTAAGCAGTAGCTCAAAATTTATGATTCACCTCGTATATTATAAATATTACATACAGTAAAATAACATTGCCCGAAGAACGCGATTTTTATTTTAGAGCGAAACGCTTTAACGAACAAAATAAATATGGAGAATCATTTCCACAGTTATTTGTGTTGAAAAACTGCCAGAAAAAAAGATTGGAGAATTTTTCATCATAACATTCGCGAGTGATTCATATAGATAAATAATCGCGGTAGATGAATTTTTATTATGAGTTCACCTCTAAGGTTTTTAAATTATCAATACACTTCGCTTTAACAATAAAAAATACGTTTTTTATTAAACGATATAAATTTAATTTAACTGGCAAATTATCAAGTTTAATAAAAATAAATTAAATAATATAAAACACTGCTTGATAAATGTTCTTTTTGAATGTAAATGGCATTTTTGTCATGCAAATTGTGACTGATTTCTAGCATTCGTCAGTTAAAAATGACCTAAATGAAAAATGGTTCACGTGAGTTTTGAGTATATATAATATTATTTTATTAATTATTTAATTATTCTATTTTTATACGAATCAGATAACACAGACAATCGGTTATAGATAGTCACATTATTAATACACGCTGTACAGCGTGTGCAAAATATTTGGCTACATGCTTTACATGCTCGTATGACGACACAATTCGCCATTCATAAAACAAAAAATAGTCGTTGATCTATTTTTAACGACTAAATATAGATTAACTTATTGGAAAAACATGACTGTCAATGTTTCACTTTTCTTTGATTATCCAATAATATTTTCTTAAACTTCATTCTTATTTTTATATAAATTTATTGACATGGTATAATATATAATTAAAATCATTAAGAATATTATTAAAAAAAAAACGCGAGCACCTATCTATAATATTCTTCGCGTCACCTGTTTTCAGTCATATTTTTAGATTCCCGATCCGTGTTAGTCATTCAAGATTACTACACTCATACACAAAACGTGTATTTTGGATATTTTACTACTATATATAAAATAAAATGAGCTGTTAATGTGCCATAAACTCTAAAGAAAATATAAATAAATTATTTATAATAAATAATAAAAAAAAGAAAGACAGCTTTATAAAGGTTTGCATGAATCACACTTTTTTTGCATCGTATAACCGCAATGCTACATGATTCTTTCAGTTCTTTGTATTTTAGTTTTATGACATTCCTTCAGTATATTTCCATTCCAAATTTAAGCGGTTTTCAAACTTGACCCGATTACGAATGAAACAACGTTTGTCCTCGTTCCACGTTTGCTTGTATCGCATTCATCTGATATATTAGATTTCCAGAACTTTTTTGACTATTTGTTAAAAAAGTAACAATAATAATAATTAAATTCACAAAAATTGTTTTATTTTAAAACCTTTTCTTGTGTCAAAATATTTATTTGTAAATATTTGCAGATTAATTTTTAAAGCTATAAAAAATACTAAATTAAAATTAGATTCCTGTATCTTTTATCAGTTAAATATTATTTTAATAAGAAGCCTAATAAACAGACAAATTAATATAACCTTATTTGATTTCAAAGTATTTGTACAATAAAAAGCATTTTTTTTTATGCGAATGATAGATATTAAACGTGTGTATAAAATTGTTTGTTTAATTATGTTCCAATTTTAAACTTAAACATATGTTTATGGAATACGAAAAAACTCTTTAAACCCTTCTACATAAGCTTCAATATTGGTTCAGATTGAAGTATCTCTACATCGTCCAAGTAAAGCGCTACCATTAACTTGCTTTCACTAAAAGGAGATGATTTTAGATGTAATGCTTAACCATAATAGAAATTCGCTCTCAATTTATCATTTTCAAATGACAATTAAAAATTTGTGTCAATCGGTCACATCACCATTTACTGGTAACCAACGACGACTACGGTACCTATTCTCAGACATAAACCACAAACAATTACTCGAACACCACAGCAAAGGCTGCGGTGTTCAAGTAATTAATTTCTTTTTCACTGTAACGTATTGGGAGTGCGCCCAATGCGTTACAGTAAATAAATCAATATCAATTGATAAAGTCAATCAAACATAATGATTTGCTTCTCAGAATCAATCTGATGAATAATACTTATTTGTATTTATAATATTAATTATACATTATTATGTGTAATGTTTTGTTAAAATTCTGAGACCGTACTTTTATTGAAGCATAAACCATGAAGCATTCATTACTAATTGAATCATCGACGACCACTACGAATACTCTCAAACATCACTACTCAATACAGACATCTACAGTTTTCTGTACACGTCTTTGATAAAGTATATATATATGTTATACAATAAACTGTCCGACTTTTTCAGCATCTAACTGACTGAAAAAGTCACACGAATTCTGAAAACAAAAATATAGCTTAGAATCTTTTGTAAGCGTAATATGATCTTAAAAGTTCGTGCGTCAATTAATGTATTTTTTTATGAAAGAGATGATGTTAGTTGCAGTACGTTAATTTTACTCATTTACAATATCATGAAAAATAAGCTTTCATTTATCTAGTCGTATTGATAAATAGAATGAATTACCACAGTACAAGCTTACCCTTAAAAGTGATAGTTAGTCTATTACGGTACTTATAGATTTGTATCAACCAAAATTCCAAAATGGAAGACGATTTGACGTTAAGGCACTGTTTTTATTCTCCTAATTGCATTGTTATCTTATTTTTGTTTTAAGATTCAACGTCATTCGGGTAATGTGAAAGTAATTAATTCCAAAGATGCTTCTCTTAATGATAGTTTTTGTTGATATGAAGCAATGTATCAAAAGAGTATCCAAAACACTTGTATGTGCTGTCAAATAAAACAGTTTTTTTCTAAAAAATCTTATATGGTTAGATGTTGAAGAATACGATATAGAACAGAGCTCTTAAAGCGTAAGTAAGTCGGGGATCGCATTGAAATTAAAAAAATGTTCTCAGGTTGCAATTTATTTTTTTAATGCAATAATTACCTATATCATATTTGCGTTAACACAGGCAGTTCGAGAGTTTCATTATTATTCATAATTGAGAAAGAGATGGTTTGGGTTTACACCTTTACTATTAGCTCTAAAACGTTCGATATATTTATCATTACTTCTGTTTATATTTTGAACTAAAATCATAACTATATTTTTTTATATTTATCAATTAATCAGAGTAATAAAAACATATATCCGTATCCTGTGCTTTAGAGCTAATAATAAGGGCGTAAACTTAAACTTTTTCTCAATTATGAATAATAAAGAAATGGATAGTTCTCGAACTGACTGTGTTAACGCAAATAAGGTATATGTTAAGTTTATTCGAAAATATTACCATTAGTAGTGTCTACAATTTTTTTCAAAATTGACTGAAAATATATTATACAAATAAAAACTTTCTGAAAATAACTAAAACATTTTTTATTGAAATTAAATAAAATTCACAAATTGCACGTTTTTTTCTCCAACATTCTTTTTTAAATTTTTTTCTCGAACGTTTTATTAAAATTATTGCAAATATACCAAAGAATTAATTTAAATTTAGTTTTAATCAGACTTCTGTGGTAATTAGGCTTCGTTTACTAAAGTAAATATATCTTTTTAGCAAATTGTGGTTGCCAATCTTAATAAATTTAACAGGTTCTTCTCTGTCAATATTATTGTTGAAAAAGTGCTTTCGCAAAGATACGTGCATTGAGCATGTTTTTAATCCAAAGTTTCTCAATCTTAGATAATACTTTGCTGACAATAACTTTAAAAATCTTCTCCATTTTCGCTCATTTTTGAGTAAAAGCGATCAGCTTGCAAATTGCATAATTCCAGCTGAAGATCAAATAAAGTTCATTATTTCATTAATGAAAATTTAAATTTTGTTAAAAAAAAACTAATCAGAATGATGAAATCTCAAATATCGAAATGTCTGATTTGAAACTTTAAATAACGATGCAAAAAAAAGTTCAGTAGAGATGATTGACAGTTATAATTTTGCCGACATAGTGGATTGGCCCGAAAATTTACAAAAATTCGAAATAGAAAAGATAGCTTTCAAAGGATGAATCCGAGCCAATATTTACAATTATCCGAAAGATGTAGAGTCATAACCAAATGCATCTTCAAAGAAAAACAGTTAATGGGGGATTGATAGATAGATCGTAACTAAAAACCAATGTGATTGAAATTTAATTGAGAAGGGAAATGCTCTTATGTGATTTAATTTTATGTTGCAATGTCACATGTGAGTCTTAGGTACTCACTTATAACTTTTACTAAATGAATTTAAAACTCACCCTCATAAATTAAGAATTCATTTAATTGTCTGTATACAATCATATTTTATAGGTAATAATTATTATAAATAGAGAAGTTTTCTCAACATTTCGGCAATAATTTTAAGATAGCTATTGGAAAAGCTAAATATAACTTTAGCGCAATATTTACGTCGCAGGCAACTCTGCGACGTAGATACTATACTTAATCTCAATCCTAACGTTAAAAAGACACCTCTTTAAAAAGTCTGATAGAAATTCACGCGTGAAAACCGAATAAATTGGTGCCTAATTGGTTTCCGCTATATCAACTGCAAGTGAAAATCCCCAGTGGAGCGCCGCCAAGTGAACCCGCCGGAGAGGAATAAGCCATCGATCATTGTCGAGGCATGTTGATTTATCTGAAGTCGTCAAAAACGGCCCGGCCGACATCAAAAAGGATAATCTACCATTTGATCCATTAAATTTATATAAATCCTGGGGCCAGCCATTAAAATATCCGTCAACGAGTCAACGAGCGCATTGATCCGCCGCGCTGATCGTTACATATTTTGGAAAATGTGTGTCACACCACTTTCGGACGCGAGATCACCAGATACTCAATCGTTTCACCTACCCAGTACGTCGTGGCTTTAAATAGTTATATGTTTTCACGAGTTATTTGAAACAGTGTGGGGAACGACCTCTGACTATTATTTTCATTTCATCTTTTTCCCCTGTAAGATAATAATAAGAATTGTATCTTTGTGACCTGAATTTATATACATATGTATATTGAAATATCTATAGAATTCTATAATAAGATTTAAATCCATAAATAAAAGTATAGACAACACAATTGACTATTTAAATTAGGTAATATTTTATATATTCTTAAAAATATTATTAAGTAGAGATCAGATACGATCTCAAATTCAGCTATATGTATGAAAATATTCTCTTTTATGAGGCGTTTAAAATATTAAGGGACAACTCATTTTTCAATTCACAATAATGTTTATCAAACATTCAAGAGTAAGATATTAGAAAAACAATTCCAGAATATGTCTCTAAATTTTACTGAGTAATTTTTCATTTTTTAAATTCCAATTGGTGGCTTATATTCATAATATTTCGATAGCTCTTTTTTCACATCGTCTGCATTTTGTCGTCAGTCGGAAGAAACAAGGTCGAGAATAAGGTGTATGATAGCGTTCAACTCCCATTTTTCATCTCCGGGTATCAAATGATCAGCTTCAATATCTTACAGATTTTTTTAAACGATCTTTATGATATTTACGGATATTTAATGAATCACCTACCACAGTTGCAGATTGTTTTTAAGAAATTCATAAAACATGTAATTTGGTTTGAATTGTTCACTTGGTAAAAATTATGGCATCGTAAATTTTCTAGCACATTTTTTTAGTATCAGAATATAGAGTCCAGATGTGCACCAAGTTGACTCAACGGCCAAAGCACGACTGACGTAAATTAAAAAAAAACGCATTAACTTAAAAATATTGATTCTTGCTACTTTCAGATTTAATAATATAATCATTCTTAAATATTTGTTCTTTTATTCTTTATTTATTGACCGTAAAATGTACGAGAAAGTTGAAAGGAAATGTCAAAAAACATATATTGACATATATCTCTGTCTCTTTTCTTACTACCTGCTCAGAAAGCAGCAATAAATTTAATCATTTTTGCTCACTAAATGTTTTTTTTTAATTTACAAGCTATATAAAAATATGTGTATAAATTAAGTTCCAATAAAAAAATATAAATTCTCCATTAATTAGAATTTCTAAATTTGCATTTTTCTTGAGAAAAATACTAATCGTGACACCCAGGCATTTAAAAAAAAAAAAGTAAATGGAATATATGCTCTTGATTTGATAATATTATTAGCAGTCGCAGTGTTGTCAGCTCCTGCTAAATTATTTGCAATAATTATTCATAAATATCTCTATAATCACTTTTGGCAAGTTTTGTTAGACCATCAGCACGGGTTTCGTCCTGCCCGTTCCACTGTTACTAACCTTCTGTCGTTCACCAAAACGGTGACAACTTCTCTCGATGCGAGAATTCAAGTAGACGACGTGTATACAGATTTTGAGAAAGCCTTTGACAAAGTTTGTCATGGGTTATTATTGAAAAAATTGTCTCGGTTGATCGGATAATTTAGCTCGGTTATTCTCGAGTTATTTAAGCAATCGTAGACAGTTTGTAACCTATGGGGGCCGATTGTCGAAAAAATATTTTACCCTTTCGGGGGTTCTTCAAGGATCCAATCTGGTCCCTCTGCTTTTTGTGTTATTTATTAATGACATCAATACAGCAATTACAAATTCAAGTTTTCTTCTGTACGCAGATGATTTAAAATTATATAAATGCATTCGATCTGTTATGGACTCCTTCTCTCTACAAAGTGATTTAGACTCTCAATGGAGATGGCTTCCGTTAACCGTGTGCCCTTTAGTGTCGGAAAGTGCCATACTGTGTCATTTTCTCGATCTCATTCGCCATCAGTTTATTTCTACCATCTCGGTGGTAACATTTTGACTAAAGAAACTTCCACTAAATATCTCGGAATCACTTTCGAGAGCAAATGGAGGTTCTCTCTACACATACACGACGTCTGTGATAAATCTTCCAAGATGCTCGGCTTTGTTATGAGGAATGCCTTTCACTTTGACGATCTGTCAGTTATTCGCATCCTCTATGACACTTTAGTTCGTAGCATTCTTGAATCGGGATCAATAATTTGGAATCCCCGAATAGCCAAATATTCCCTTTTAGTGGAAAAAATTCAAAAACGGTATTTAGGATACCTTTACAAAAGAACATTTGGTTATTATCCGTACAGCGCCTTTCTTTTAGGAGCGTTGGGTTACGATTCGCTGATCTCTCGCAGAAAGTTGTAAGTCGCTAAGCATTTTTTCAAACTACTAAAAGATGCTGTCGACAATCCAGCTATTTGGGTTCCGGAACATTTTCGAGAATCACGATCGCGTCCTCTTTTGATGACCGTTAAGGCTAGGACGTCCGCACTTGCCGACTCGCCTATAGCTGTGGCCATCCAGTTCCATAATACGCTGGCATTACATATTGACCTGTTTAATGTTAGCTACGAGGAACTGATCCAGTTTGTATCATTTAATTTCGATATTTTATAACTTTTTGTTATGTTTATTATTTTTAAGTATTGTTCTATTTATGTATATATACGGTTTTTTTTTGTTTTGTAAATTTAAAAATTTTTTTTTTTGGTCATCGTGGCGCATTGGGGTCTTAATTTAATCTAAAATAAATAAATAATACATATATTAATCGATCTGTTCTTAATATATATTATTCTTCACTTTGAAATAAATTGTGTCCTCCTAATGCTATATGCATTAGAAAAACGCAATTTATTTCAATAATTGTATCTGGTGGTCCATCATTATAAATAAATTTCTAATGCGACTCTTTATGCAAATGAATTGCCCAGGCCTACTTTATAAAGTAGTTTAATGGTGCTAATGTTTAAATGGTATAAAAACAGAATATGTATTGTGAGAAAATTATTGTTATTCTTAAAATACAGCTGAATTGTTATGTAATGAATTTTAAATTGTAGGAACATATATTTTAACCATTTCTAAGCAATAAATTGATTATATATTTTATGAAAAATAAATTTAACTATTTTATTTTGCTACCATAAAAGTAGAAGAAAATATGATGTTTAACTTACAGATAATAAATTTAAAACTGTATTATCTTAATGTACTTGATATGCGACCAAAATAAATATTTTTTTTATTTTTGCATGTGTGATATAAATATAATATCTACATATATGTTACGTTTCATACAATAAACTTTTAGAAACACCAGATTAGCACGCCTATATTTATTTTGGATCGTACGGCGGCTCAACAGAGTTTAATAGGTTCATTTTCTTAAACGCCCATTACTGTTCCTCATTCCATTGTCTTGAGATTATGTCTATATTAAACCTTACATTAATTTTAATAAAAACAGATTCATTACCACTTAACAAGTTTTTAAGATAAGAGACTGATCTTTGTCAATCATCACAGTTTATACATACATATGTATATTTTTTATAACATGGTAAATTAAATTAATTTATTTTTTAATAAAAAAAACGATGCAAGTTTTCTGAATTACTTTTACAATGTCACATGAGAGGTAACTGCACTGCTAGTGTCTGATTTGCCAATGGTGGGTTATTGTCGGGGCGATAAGTTTGGCCGAGCATAGGTATTCTCCGGAGCGTTCTATTTGCGGCTCCTCTATTCCGGGGGACAATCAGCAGCTGGGTGATTCGGACCCACTTCATATTGCATTTTTTGACACTGCCTATTATGTCATTAGGGTTATCTAAATAACGAAAATCGATTAAGCAAAAACACATTTTTAAAATAATATTTATTGTTCGTGGAAAAATTAGGCTACTTTTATATTTGCTGTGAATTTTTTTCCACATAAATATTTACAAAATATTTTAGTGGAAAAATACGTGGCTTAAATGTCAACTGATCTGGCACACTTATACTTTTTTAACCGACGACATAAATTTAAGAAATTCGGATCAATACTTTTGCTCCTTATGTTGACCAATTTTGGTTGCTTTATTATGCTATTACCTATTTTATAAACTGTTAGTCTTATGTTGTAACATGACATCAATTTTCATTTCTCTATAAATAAGAATTCTCTAGAAATTTGATCGAATGAAAAAATGTATGTAATACTGTAAAGTAATGCAGATACACTATTACGTATTATTCTTAAAATAACACATTTCCATCTAAAGCAAAATCAAACATCCTAGTTCTTTTTTTGTTAAAAAAGTTTTATCTCGTTTTGAGTTGATGCTGGTTTAATCAACATCAAAGCTTCAAATAGGCACTGTCAACCATCTTGTCCGTCGCTTCAAAAGTTTTGAATTCTTTCTCCATTATTCTCTGTAAGGCAAACAATAATTTCTTTCTCTAATTGTTGCGCCAATGATAAATTTTCAATTTCTTCAATGGACTCTAATGATTTTATGTCCTTAGAATTCATTGAGCCATTAAATAATCTGCGAAAGATTTCTAATCCCATTTTACATATTTTTGTTTTTGAAGAATATCTAATTTTTTTGACTTGTGAAAGATTCTGGATTTTGCAAATATTTAATTAATGACATCAGTGTCTGGTTTCTTCGATTATAAAATTTTTCTTTAATTGCCCGTTGAAATTTTGTCTTAGCATAAAATTGATATTTTCCAATTGTTTTAAAAAAAATTAAGACACTTTCAGCTGGCAATAATCGTGACACAATTGTCAACAATAGCTGTTGCTACTCTACAAAAAAAAATATAATAAAAACCGTTGATTCTCATACGTAATTTATTATAATCGGAGCGGGTTCTTAGATCACCAAAGCTAAGATAAAGCCACCGGCCGGTTAGAGTAAAATTGCATATGCATATTTTCAAACATCTGGCATTAACACCTTAGGAAAGGTTTCTTATCTGAGTGTTTTCTTTTATTACATCTTTACTTATGCTTCGTTAAAAAAATGACAGTGGATGTAAACCTTTTAAAAATATTCGTACACATTTAATTTTATATAATAAAAAATGCTTTATAAAACTTCTTGTGAAATTCTTAAGAAAAAACACTAGGTGTTTTTTTTAATTAATCTTTCAATTACTATGCAGCTGCGCCTAAATCTTATTAATATATTGTTTTATTATATAGTAAAATTAAATTTTGCTATAATTTGTTGTAGCTTTTAAACTACTTTTTAGAGATATTCCCATAAAAATATTTACTTTCAGAAACGCGTTTTTTCATTAGTATATAGGAACTTATTATTTAAAAAACATATGTAAATATTAAATTTAACAATTATTTTAGAACGGACATGCATGACATAACCTCAAATATTCGTGTCATATTTTTACGGTGATTTAATGTAAATAATAAAGCAGAATATTTTTTATAATACCAAAACATGTACAAACCTAGTGAATGTATATTAACCGTTAAAATATATTTTTACTAGCATACAAGTGAAATCATATCGGAATATAAAATTTCGCTGACAGGTGCTAATGAAATTATATTCTGCTTTAAGCTGTCATTTGATAGGCGTGAAACGTCTAAAAGCAAAGTTAGTGTTTGTCTTCAATTGACAATTTAAAAAAAATAGTTATGGGGCGAGACACAAAAAAATATTACAAAAAAAATGTTTAGGCAGGGATGTAATTTGCAAAATGCTTTAATTTTGTTTTATTGTCTAGAATTGTACTCTAAATGAAATACTGTTTATTGCTGTTTTAGTATATTTTTTATATATTCATAAAAGAGGGAGTACGAATCATATCCGTATTTATATTCTAGTTAATTTCAGCTAAGAGCTTTGGAATACAATTCATTGCATTCTCGACGAATCGTATATTTAATAAAACACTTTCTTAAGTTGTTAATGGGTGGTGTTGGTGTCGATTTTTATCTACAAGTTGTATAGTACCCTTAGAGTCACGATTGCATCCCTTCTTCTTCCCCGTTGCGACCAACAAACTTCTCAACGAGCTTGCCAGACAAGCTGATATGTAGTATATACACATGTATGTGTATAATATTTTTGAACTACTTTTTGTTAGGTTAAACTTATTTATATTAGTTTATCTATAAAAATATATTTCTTAATGGATCATCCTCTATATGTTTTTCCTTGTGTTATTTTTAATGGCTACAAATTAATGATCGTTTTTATAGTCGTGGTAAACTATAATTGATATTAAATATATATTTGTATGAACGCAAACGATCACTAGCGAACAACGTGGAAATGGGTTAGACAGATTCAACAATTCTATTCTTGACGCGAACGAATAAAAATAGCGTCGTGAAAAATTCGCGAAGGTAAATTAAAAACTACAGAATCTTAAGAGCGTTGCACACGAGACAATCGGTTAGGGCAATCGAATTTGGGTTAATTTTATCATATAAAGGTTTTAAATCATCTTGCTTAACTTCCATAGCAACAGAAATAAAATGGTTCATTATTATACCTAAAAAATAATTACATCCACTGTAAATTATTATATGATAATATTGACATTGATATTGAACTTATTTTGACGATAAATCATATTTAATTTTATCGATAACATAAAACGAAACGCAATAGAAAATTTAGCGGTAATTTTCCTTTAAGTAAATTACTAATTACATTATTTAAAATAAGGTCGAATACTCTAATTAAAGTTGTTTTGAAAATATATATCATATATGCTTATAAGGTTAAATGGACTAATTACGATATATTACCGACAAACAAGCTAATTAAAATTCCATGACACAATATAAATGAAATTGATAACCTGTTTTTTAAACTAGATTGCTCCAGATTTTTCCTATTATTTAAAATTATTTTACTTAATTATATTAATTAGATTAATTATGTTATTTATTATACTAGTTAAATTACCGCAATTATTATTTTATAAAATAAATATTAAACGATTATTATTTTTTAAAATCATTTTTTAGTACAACAATGTGCAATTAGGGTCTTAGGGTCTTGGTTAATTCGTTGTAGCTCTGTTTCTTGTGAGGCTTAACTCAAATAAGTCAAAAGCGAAGTGGTAGTACAAGTGATAATTCCAGATAAAGGTTCTGTAAGGAGTGAAACATTTCTTCTAATTCACGATCTATTGACCAATGCAAATGATTTGGTACATGCACATAAATAATCTTTATTTTAACAATAAAATACATAATAATATAAGATTGAGAAATAGTAATGTAAAAGTCAAACAATTTTATTTAAAATAAAATGACTGATTTTTCTTGTTTTATAAATGATTTTTTATTGTTTTAATTGCCATTGTTTTGCAGCAATTAATGATTATTTCTCATCATGGAGTATCTGATTCAAACTTTTAAAATGTATTTAGAGACTTCGAGATTATATTATTTTATCCCTGAATTCATAGGTTTCGTAAATCGTCTAGGATCCTGTGATCCTGGAATTGGATTTCCTAGTTTTTTCAGTATTAAACAAACCGATTGATTAGGGAGTGAAAAGCGTCGTCCATAAAACGCTGGATTGATAATCCAGAAGCCGCGAGATCGAGTTTCGGTATACTCAAATTATTATTCTTAAAAATGCGACTCGAATTTTTTATTCATAAAAAATAATAAATTAGATGGCACTAATTTAAATACTTTGTGTTAATTAAGCGCTCACTTGTAGCGATACCGGTAAAAATGTATTTTGTAATAATTTTACTAAAAGACGCCGGAAAATAATAATAATTTATTTTCGTATTACATGTACATGTATTGTAACACACTATTGTGGGCGAGCATTGTTTTTATCATAGCGCTGGCGGAGAAGCTGGCGGAGGGGTGGTCCTCTGAGATCTAGCGATGTTTCTCTCTCTGTGACACGTTCCTTTTGTTTTCCGGCGATGTATGTTCTTCTCTGACTGGGCTCCGTTAATCTCTCTCTGATGAATCATAATCATAAAACGATCATTCAGCCAATTGTGCACTCGTTTATTCGACCAACGAAATATGTCCACGCCTCTATAAAGTGACATTTAATGGACATTATTCGAAGGTCAAATATGCAACGGGCTAAATTATGACGGTTCATTTTTGTCGTACGATAGTGTGTTTTTTCCGCAACCGTTTCGCAACAAAGAAATGTCATTTCTCTACATCTGCATTATCTTTTTTCCCCCCTGTACATAACGAGGGCTATTGTGGTGGTCTATTTACTTATAGTCTTTTGCTACGTTCATTCTTATAATTACAGTGGATATGGTGATTATGTGCGCGAATTTCAAGAATAACTACCACAACTTCGATTTCATTAAGATTCATATTATTTCATTATATTAAATACATTTTTATGGCCATATTCAATGGGGGCAAATGTCCCCACCTGCCACGTCTATATAAAATACGTTTATTATATAATACAAAATCTGACTTTCTTAACTTAATGCATGTCTTTAATATAGCAGCTTATTTTGCCCCCCTCCCATTCCCTCAATTACACTACATACCCTTAATATATTTGAGGTATAAAAAATTTTGCAAAACAATTTTCAAGTTTGATGAAATAAATTAATGGTAATAGCACATGCACGACTCAAACAAACAATGGTAATCATATGGTGCTTCTTCGACTTTAAATGATTTTAAGAGCTTGATCAAATTTTTGGGCAGGGCAAAAATATTTTTAATTATATTTATAAGGTATTTTATGACCGGTCAGGTACTAAAATCAGAATATGTTAAGCTTTTGTTTATTGTTTTCACGCATTTAACTTAATTATATATATTTTAGTGCCGCACTACACGAAAATGCCGCCCCCAAGCAAATGCCGCCCGGGACGGTCCAATACTGAACCCTTAAAATAACAATTTTATACTTAGTACAAATTGTCACTCCTCAATCCATCTTTCAAAATGTGTATACATTTTTATGACATCCTTTTAATCGAGCCAAAATTAACATTTGGCCACATACGAACAATCAACAAGTGTTCATATTCTTGAAGACGCGCGTTTACTCCAACGGCAAACAATCTGATACAAAGCTGAAAGTCCCAGACGCCGAGAAGTGAGGTCGTCTCGACGTCCACTCGGGAATACCCGAAATAGAGCGCGAAAACAAACACCTAGGTCCCAGAGCCGGGAAAACGAGACTCCAAACGATTGTGGACCCCAGAACGCCATTGAATAAGGCGCAGCCGAAACGTGCCAAGAGCAACCGTCACAAAAATCCGCGATAATTATACACAGTATTCGAGAAACAGCGGTTAAACGGAACGACGCTTTTAACTCGTTTTTTTCATATCTCGACGCTCGATGTATGAATGAAGCACGTATAGAGAGTGTTGTGATTGTGACAGCGAAAGTTTTAATCAGAATGTCTCTGATTTTATGATCAGTGTTTGGACGCGTGAATGTGTGAGTGTTAAAAAATAAGGTAAACTAAAAGAGGGTAGTCATGGATATTTCATTATCTATCTACATTAGAATTGAAAATGAAATTGAAGCCGTAATGATTTTTTTATGTAATGAATATCTTAATATGACTCCATAAGGAGTCATAAAAATATATGAATCAATTACGTTGATTCTATAATAATGTTCTTATATATAAATATATCAATGATTAACTATTGGGTGAAAATTAATTATAAATGATACTTTAAATAGTTACTCCTTTATCACCAAAAGCAACACTGCAATATTTAAATAGCTCCACCAGAAAGATAGATATAAAATATGTATATAAATAGAAAATAGAAAACAATCAGATAAATCTTAAAAATTCAATGATTTTATCTATGATACGATTAGGTACTTAGAAGTATATATTGATTATAACTTAAATTTGATTGTTTAATTGACAGTATATTCAGATGCATATTGTATAATAAAATAAAAATATTTATAACCCAATGACCTAAATAAATTTAAAATATTCTGAAAACTTACTTTTAAGAAATGGGTTAAAAAAATTTAAATACCACAAAACAAAGCGATAAGATGTATTTTGAATACAGATATAATGTGTAAAATGTATAGAAAGATGTATACGTAAATTTCTTTGTATTTATTATATTCAAATTAGATAAGGAATTATGATTGGAATTTTCTATAAAATACTTAATATGTTTAAATTAATAATAAAATATTGATTTATAAAATTACTAAAATTCAGTTTTAGATCACAAAAAATTATAATGATTTAATTTATTAATTTACACGTAGATTAAATATAATATTATATGCACAAGTAAATACCTAGAAAATGATAATGCTTTTATTTATTAAATTACACGGGGATTTAAAATTAGATTCTATTGTATGGCTTAAAATATTAAGATACTAAGTTCGATTACCTGTAGCAGATTAAATAATGATTGAAAAGACACTAAATAAATAAATAATAGTTTCCAGAGACATCTTTGAAATTTAGACTTATTATCTGTATTAATAATACTCATATTAATATCCATAACACAATAATTGAACCTACACGAATGACCTAAATTATATAATACAATATATTACTACAAATATTATATAATATTTTATTATATCAACTGCCATTAAAAATAAGATAACGGTTATTTTAAAAGTAATCTTTAACTTATACATTACATGTCTTATTTGACCTAAATAAATTACTATTTCAATTTAATTTGATATTTCACATTTGAATGGACGCTAATATTTCATTTTTAAATAAGGTAAAATAACACAACTAGTTTTTTATTTCAATAGGTATGTTTTAACTTGCATAAGTATACAAATAACATTCGTTTTGGAAAGTAATTTTTTTTAATGGGTAGTAATTACAAAAGTTAAGGTCATGCTCTTTGTGTGTCACGTACACACAAAAATATCATACTGTAGCGAAATATTTTTATCTAAAAAATGTTCGTAATGAGTTCATAAGTTAAGACTATATATCATTAAGGTACTTAAAAAATATTTAATCAAAATAATGTCACAGAATTGGGCTAAAAATATTTATATTTATTATACATAAAATATTTTATGATAAAAACTTAACTGAAACATTTTATTATTTAATATTATATAATAGTGTAGTAAGCATATTTTGATGCGTAGTTTCATTATTGTTAATATTTTTATTATGCGTATGAGAAATGAACAAAGGGTCTCGAAATGAAACGTGAAAATTATTTCAAGGACGGTTAACTAGATAGATACGATTCTGTTATAAATTTAGTTATACTTAAAAATACTTCAGAATACCACTCTTCTCTACGTCTAAAGTTTTCAACTCATCTATAACAACTTCTAAGCAAATTTATAATATATCCACATCGTTAGTTTGTAAGAGTCTTTTTTTATTATGTTATTAGTCATTGAACTTATGGTTTTTATTTTTTTAATCATATTAATAATGAACAGATTTTTCAGTAGTGTTTATAGAATATCTGTCGAACATAATATTTATAAATTAATGTGATTTAATAAATATACATATAAATAAAACATTGTTCATGGACAAAAATATTAATAATAAACTTGGTTTTTTTATAAGAAAATGTACTAAAAAAAAAATTTAATTTAATTAAAATATCTTTCGATTACTTGACTTGAAACTGACCTGATTATTATTTATTTTGGAAATACTGCAATTTTTTAGCTAAACTTGATGGTTAAGTCGATCTTTTTGGAATAACGTTTGTGGTATCGTTCTGCGTTGCGTATTTCTGCTATTATAGCTTAATACGTTATTTTGAATGAATGCTAAAAAACCTCACTTAGTGCAGTTAAGCCGTATGTCTTCTCTCAGCAATTATGATTTTTTCCCGGGTGGCACTCTATAAGCGAAACCATTGTGGCGTCTTTATCGACAAGTACAATACATTATTCGTGTGTTTAAAACGGTTATACACTAGAAGTTTTAGTCATGGTGATTAATGTTTATGGTTCTCGAAAGTCTGCCTTCGTTTGAACGGCTCTTTTACATGTCCATGTTTGTAAGCTCTCTTATGGTATATGTTTAAGAATAATTTTCCTAATGGACCCAATCCCAGTAGCAGTACTTTTTATAAGACATTTCGAATGCTACAAATTTTGCTTAACAAAACATTAGTGAAATTGGAGTTTCAAAACACACAAGAATTGCACAATTTCCACGCAGACTTACATAAGTTATCAATTACAATAATATAAATATACTTTAAATCCCTTTTTTATACGCTTTCAAACACTTCTAAATAAAAAATAGTCTGACATCAAAAAAGCATTGTACGTATCCTTTGTAATTATCAGACGGTCGCCCACAAATGTTAGAGGTGAAGTTAAGCAATAACGCGATTGCTTACAAATTTTCCTTCGTACAAGCTTCCTAGCAGGACCGGTAAAAATATGTAATAATCACTTAGTATATGTCGTATAAAATGTCCAGATAGTCTTATGAAAAATAGGTACAATTTTTCTAGTAATTTATTTAGTTATTTGTGTTTATTTTTCACGTGCTCGCTCCATCGCAACTTCTTGTCCAATGCCATGTTTTTGTTCTTCGTTGTATTAACACACTGAGTTGATCGTTATCAGTAAAGGATCGATTCTTGTCCCTTTGTATATTGATACATTATGTTATCAACTGTTACTATGGTAATATTTTGACTTATATTGCAGGCTTGACCATAATAATACGGCACCCAAATAAATTTGTTATATCTTAAAAATATAGATGAAACATCGATCGAGGTTGTTTAAATTGTTTATTTTAGGCTTATTTTTAATATTTAGTAGGCCCACCTTTAGCTTTAACTACATCTGCAACCCTTTTTGCTATAATGTCAACTAATGACTGTGGACGAAGACAATTTTCTCTCATCGCAATTTTGGATTTGGTGTTGGGCAAACTTTCCTTTTATTTTTCCCATAAATGCTCTATAGGATTTGGGTCTGGTAACTATGCAGGCCATTCTAAAAACGTCAAACTCTTTTACGCACACCAATCCCATTCGCATTATAGTAGCTTGGTTATATTTTCCCATATGAATCCATTAAAGTGAATTCTACAATTGAAATATAAATGTTACTATTCATACTACCCTCGCAAGTGTACATGTTTCCATACACCTGCTGCTGCCATACAACTCCAGATTATAACGCTTCCGCCGCAATATTTGACTTTGAGTACTACGCAATCAGCTATTCGACGCACGTGTACTACACCAAGGGTCCCAAAAAATTGAAAAAATGTTTATAAAAAGTAAGATTATTTTAAAAAATTATTGCTTTAAACTTTTTTAATATTTTATTACTTTAAAATTAGCTGAAAATTGGATTCATCGGACCAAATGATATTCGTCCAATCTTCGCCCACTCTAATCTTCAAGTTTTATTTATTTCTGAAAGCCACAGTTTGTGTCGGGCTTTACAACCTCTGAGTCCCACATAGTTGATACTTTTTCTCACCATCTGCAAAGCAGACATTTTTAGATGATTTTTAAGGTACTCGCGAACCAAGATTTGATCTTCCTGGGTAATCTTTTATTTTCTTCCAGTTTTTGGCTGTAATTTGTAAGAACCACATTAGTTGTACCGCTTCAAATTATTTTGGACAGTGTGTGGTGAACATTTAATATGTTTTCTAATTTCCGATATATTCAGTCAATAATATGAAATAAAATTATATTCGCTATTTTGGCTACTTTATCATTTTTTTAATGTTTATTTGATATTTAAAATAAATTATAACGAGAAATAAAGGTTGAAATCACGCAACTGAACATATATTTCGGTCAGACTATGCACTTGTAAAGAGTGACACACCATTTTAAGTGGTGCCCCATAATTATGGCCAAGTCTGTATATTATGAAGAACACAACTTTAATGTTAATGTTGTTCCATTATTAAATTTTTGATTATATTATTTAGCTTTAACTTCAAAAAAATGCAAATTATCGCAATAAAATATCAATGATATTTTTTTATTAAACATCTTCAGTAAAAGTTTTTCATATAAAGAAATAATACATACCAATTTAAAATCCAACTTTTACCTGATTTAACTAGATTTTTCCTTCTGCTGAATATACCTGGCACCTCGTAAAAAATATAGTTACACAACCACATACATCAATCTATAAAAATCATTCAATCGTTAGAGTCGTTTAATCTTATTTCACATATAGACGACCTATTTTTCCAATATTTTTATAAGCCCAATGTGTCTGAAGTGAGTGTGAGAAAAATCGAACTAGGCAGAGCTTTCAGCGGAGAGAATACGTGCTACCAATCGTGGTTCTGGTGAGCATGTGAATAAATCCTCCAGGAAGTGTTGTGGGAATGTGCCAGACCATAATAAGAAGTGGTGTGGTCCCCCTACTCTTCCTCGGGCCGGACCGAATATAACGCAACAGTACAATAAATATCTCCGCACAATTCCGAGCGGATCACAAACTTTGTTCTTACTCATCGGCCTGATGGCTGCTTTTTATAAACCCGTCATTATGACGTGCCCGGCTGGCGAGCTTCCCGAACCTCGGTTCACGTGCGAACAGGATCCAACAGTTGTAATGTCGGTTATGATTCAGTTAATTGAAATTTGTTTAAATAGTCAAAAAGCATAAGTTATCCTTCATACTGAAATTTTACTTAAATAAGAAACAACTATCCTTGATTTGCCCTTGAACATTTAACTGACTAAGAAATCTAGGTAAACTATCTTTGAAATATGATGCCTAACTACAACCTCCATAAATCCATTAATATAACAGTTAGTAATCATATTCGTCTTAAACACTGAGCTATCAAGATCGGTTGCGATGGTCAGGGTCTGAAGATAGGATCACAAAGTCAAACGCGTAGATGAAATCTATTCCTATGCATATCCTGTTTACTTTTCAGTTATAGGAGGATCGACAGTCTTTTGAAGATATTTTTATAGCATTGTATTGATTTTACATCTCATCTTGACATATAAAAAGCAACTTTTATAACACATATTGTCCATAATGTTTTATTTATTTGAAAAAAATAAATAAACTTTTGTTTTATAAATATATCAGTAATAAACAAAAGAACTTGCACATATTTTATTAATTTATATCACAAATTCCCAAAATAAGCGTTACCTGCAAAGTTAAAAGAATATGGATTTTTATGAGTAATTTTCACTAGAAGGGAAATGAGTGTGCAATAAGAAAATGCTTAAAAATCTGTACATTCGTGTGATACATCGATAATATATAATTACATTTCATGTTTTAATTGATTCTATGATCTCTCTAAATCAGTTATATAGCTCATTTGCTTTCATAGCTTATTTAATTGTATAGCAAATTTATTAAATATAATTCACAGCTACAAGGAGATAAAAAAAAACGCAATTTAGGACGTTTATCGTGCTTCACTACGTCTGTATAAAACTATTTTTATTACTTGAACATGGATTTAATGCATGCTTCTGACTAAAAAGTAGAGCTGAAATAATTACTCGTGAATATTTAAGGCTGCTGTTGACTTAAATAATACTAATTAATAACAATTTAATTTTATATAAATAGTGTGAGAAAAGCTTGTATGTTCATAAATTTAGTGTAGGTTTAAAATAACTTTCAATGCCAATTCCTAACTTTAAATTTAAACACAAATGTACATAAATACTTTATGAAATATTTATCTATTCGAAGCTTTCACATTTAAGGTATTATGAGCCTTTTACACACTTTCAAAGGACTTTGATTTCTGGATACTTAATATAAACGAATGTTGAAAAAGTGCATCTGTAAATATTATATTGAGCCAAACAGTTCAGAAAGCTATAATTTAATAATAAAAAAAACATGATTTGTAACATAAAAAATATGATACTGTAACTATTATTACAAAATAATAAATTTTACATTATTGACTACTTTTTAATAAGCGATTATTATGTATAATCGTAATTAGTCGAAATTCTACGCTTTCGCTCATTTTAAAAAATATGCTTTGTTGATTAACTATCGATAGAAAGTTTGATCAAAACTTATATAACCGCATGTCACCACTAAACAATGTATTGTACTAATCAAAACGCGCAGTGAATAAACAATAGTTATTCATTTGCGTTAAATTACAGTGAAGGCACCATAATATATTCGTCTAAAGATCATAAGGACATTTATCGGGGCGTGACTGAGGAATCTTACGACCTATTCGTACAAGCTACTCACAGGGAACGCATAAAAGGATTTGCAAGAATTCATCAGTCACCAACATCAGCTCTTCAAGGACTCTTTTAAAACCAACTATGAACATATTAAACTCTATTAAACCTACCATGCAGTAGACAAAATTAATTTTGTTTCGAAAGGAAAGCTTAAAACAAAAACTTTGACAGCTCAATATTATATTATCATATGCACGATTCAAAAAACTTGCCAAAAACACATTTCTTCTATGATGTATTTATGACACACAGAGAGCACTCGTTTATGGCGATCTTATTATTGAAACTCGCGTTAATTACTCTGACCATGATTATTTATCAATAAGGATAAATTAAACAATAGTGCGATTACACAAAGGCTCTTGTTATGACTAGAAATAAAGTGTTCCCCCACAAATAACATGCAATGATTCTCCGGTGCATTGAATGATAATTTCTTTGTTACGAAGCGGTCACGGGAAACAATATATCATTGGAAGACATATAACTCCGTAACATTCCCGTTACACAATTCATCTTCAAAGATATCCATCAAGCAGATGTCACTTTTTATAGTCATATACTTATTTCCTTGTTCTAAGAAGCAAGTGCAACGATTGACTGAATGATCGCTGATTGGTCGGCAAGTTTTGCAGCCCTAAAAACTTAAGCCTGGACTCCAATGAGGAGTGGGCAGTCACTCTGCAGTAACTTGGTAGTTCCAAGACTCAAAAGACTTTAAGACGACAAATTGTCATGAACGGTCGCACCAGAGAGGGAGCAACTCTACCAAAGCACCACAATATAGAGGGAGCAACTCTACCAAAGCTCCACAATAGAGAGGGAGCAACCTCCGCCAAACCGTCGCTGCCTTACCAACCAGAAATCTAAGGATCTCCCACTACATCATCCCCGCGCAAGCTTCTCCACCACTGTTCAGAGAAAACATCTCGGTATTCATAGTCTGTCGCAATATGTAATATAATCTAATAAAATTCTCACTAATTTCCACCTGCATCTTACTAGTTGCGAAGTCACACACCTCTTAGGGTTATAAAACCTTACACAGTAATATAATGATTTTTGAAAACCTTACGTGTTACATAACTATTAAATGATATACATATGTATATAAAATATCTCCTATTACTTACATATATATTATGACATCAACAACGATTTTTGATAACATTTGTCAAATAGTAGCAAAAGAAGACATGACCACACAAAAATCGATTCTGTGAAAATTGAGCAGTAAAATTGTTTTATATTACGATAAAGATATTTCAGGAATTTTATTTTGCTGTATAAAATATAAAACTGTTCTGTGAGCAAATTCAATCAATAAACACTTATATAACTATCACAGACCTTTGTATTTAAAGTGATCTATTAATTTTAAATGGCTGAAAAACTCGTTAAGTTACTCGACGATTGATTCATTATTGAAGTCCGAAAAAATATATTTCAGTAGACAATACTCGATTTAAATATAATATAATGATAATGCATATATAAATAACGTTAAAAATCTTTGAGCACACTAATTTTACATAACATACGAATCGCGTTGCTCACAGGATCCATAAATTACATTTTAGTCAAAACATTCTCTCGGAAATTAAAAATATAACATATAATATAAAAATACATCTGTTTATGCATTATAAGCTTAAGAATACGTAGTTATCTTTTCATGCTGTGGTGATATTAATAAATTAAACGTTACTACAATTAAATAAAAGTTGACAAAAACAGCAACTGTGTAAAACTATTAGGCTAGAAGTTATTTAAAGAAAATATTGGGCAAATTATATCATTACAACTATTACAATGTTTTAGTACTAGTTTTGATGGCTGTGTGTATTTGAGTAACTGTATATTTTATTTACGTTAAAAATTTATTCTTTAATCTTCATAGATCTACTATGAATAATTCATAATTAATTTGTAACTAAGATTTGTTTATAACACATGGAAATATTCATCAACAATACTAGGATAATAAATAATTCAAGAATAAACCTCGCTGCTGTAATATTCTATAATTATGATATTGTATCATAAAGTATATTTCACTCATCCTTTCGTTTACAACGTGCACTATTTCAAATGATGATAAACACTAAAGCTCAACTATTTATAATTTAATTTAATTTATTACAATTGCAATAATCTCTATTACATAAATTTCAAAACATTTTATAAGTTTGTATCAATGTTAAGAATTTCCTTCGCGCGACTAAAACCGAATGATTGATTTATTGGAATAAATTTACCGCAAAAAGACCGCAAGATTTCTCACATATAAATTTATAAAACTCATATTTCCGAAAAGATTTATGATTGTCAATTAGACGCGATGTGAAATAATTTCACGCTCTTTGCCTGGTAAATTCGTTAATTATAAAGTGTTCAGAATCATCTGTCCAACAGATGACACTCGCAAATGTAAATACACCATATTTGAACAATTATATAAGTTGGCGATAGACCAAGACCGATTTGCGCTACTGATTAATTATGCATTAATAACATTACTACATGTAAGGGTACCCGAAATAGAGTCAACCAAAATAAACCAAATTTTCTAGACTTGCATTACTTGGACGTCGTTGATCTTGGAACAAAATAAGTTAATTAAATTCCTAAATGTGACGAAGTCAGAAATTTTGGGGCATATACATGTGTGCCGAAAAACAAGAAAATTGGGTTATATTTCGGTCAGAAAGCAGATGCTGTGCATTCTGGTGCATTTATGACTCAGTAGCTACACAAATAGTCGTTCATCTTTTCCATTACCAACCCATGTACACACTTTGGAATTCTCTTAAAAATACGATTTAAGATTTCCTTTATAATAAAATACATAAATGATATATTGGATGCCAATTTTATTTTATAAAAAAAAAATTACAAAATTAAAATACATATGGTTATAGAAAACTGTAGAGATTAATAATAATAAATAGGTAACAATTCTTATCATTTAAAAAAAAAACAGCTGATCTTTGAAAATAATCAGATTATTTAAGAGCCTTAGCAGGATCTGAAACAAAAAATAAAAATAATTATAATAATAATCATTAACATATATAAAATAAATGTGTGAATGTTCTTACAATGTCAAAAAACTGCTATTGACTGGATAAGAATAAAAATCTCCACAGTACTGTAATAAAAAAATAATGATTAGACATTGTTAACAAGAATTCAAATAAGCAAACTGATCATTATTAACATGTATATGTACCTGTGTAAATCGATTTTCAGATTGGTAAAAATCTTGTAAGCGAATAAAAACGCTAAATAATTTGGCCAAAATGTCCTTTTTCAAGAATGTTGCGAGGAAATCACTTTTCAAGAAGTCGGTTTTTAAGAAATCAGTTAAGAAATCACTCTTGAGGAAGGTGGTTAGGAAGTCATTTTGCAAAAAATCGCTCTTCAAGAAATTAGCGAGGAAATCTGTCTGTAAGAAGTCAGCTAAATAGTCGCTTTTCAGGAAGGTAGCGAGGAAATCGCTCTTCAGGAAAGTAGCGAGGAAATCATTCTTTAAGAAGGTAGCCAAGAAATCGCTTTGCAAAAATTCAGCGAAGAAATCGGTTTGCAGGAAATCAGCGAAAAAGTCGCTCTTGAGGAAGGTGGTTAGGAAGTCATTTTGCAAGAAATCGCTCTTCAAGAAATTGGCGAGAAAATCTGTCTGCAAAAAGTCAGCCAAATAGTCGCTCTTCAAGAAGGTAGCGAGGAAATCGCTCTTCAGGAATGTAGCGAGGAAGTCACTCTTCAAGAATGTAGCCAAGAAATCGCTTTGCAAAAAGTCAGCGAAGAAGTCGGTTTGCAAGAAGTCAGCGAAGAAGTCGCTCTTGAGGAAGGTGGTTAGGAAGTCATTTTGCAAGAAATCGCTCTTTAAGAAGTTGGCGAGGAAATCTGTCTGCAAAAAGTCAGCCAAATAGTCGCTTTTCAAGAAGGTAGCGAGGAAATCGCTCTTCAGGAATGTTGCGAGGAAGTCATTCTTCAAGAATGTAGCCAAGAAATCGCTTTGCAAAATGTCTGCTAAGAAATCGGTTTGCAAGAAATCAGCGAAGAAGTCGCTCTTGAGGAAGGTGGTTAGGAAGTCATTTTGCAAGAAATCGCTCTTCAAAAAGTGAGCGAGGAAATCGGTCTGCAAAAAGTCGGCTAAATAGTCGCTCTTCAAGAAGGTAGCGAAGAAATCGCTCTTCAAGAATGTAGCGAGGAAGTCACTCTTCAAGAATGTAGCCAAGAAATCGCTTTGCAAGAAGTCAGCGAAGAAGTCGCTCTTGAGGAAGGTAGCGAGGAAATCGCTCTTCAGGAATGTAGCGAGGAAGTCACTTTTCAAGAATGTAGCCAAGAAATCACTTTGCAAAAAGTCAGCGAAGAAGTCGGTTTGCAAGAAGTCAGCGAAGAAGTCGCTCTTGAGGAAGGTAGCGAGGAAATCTCTCTTCAGGAATGTAGCGAGGAAGTCAGTTTTCAAGAATGTAGCCAAGAAATCGCTTTGCAAAAAGTCAGCGAAGAAGTCGGTTTGCAAGAAGTCAGCGAAGAAATCGCTCTTGAGGAAGGTGGTTAGGAAGTCATTTTGCAAGAAATCGCTCTTCAAGAAGTTGGCGAGGAAATCGGTCTGCAAAAATTCGGCTAAATAGTCGCTCTTGAGGAAGGTAGCGAGGAAATCGCTCTTCAGGAATGTAGCGAGGAAGTCACTCTTCAAGAATGTAGCCAAGAAATCGCTTTGCAAAAAGTCAGCGAAGAAGTCGGTTTGCAAGAAGTCAGCGAAGAAGTCGCTCTTGAGGAAGGTGGTTAGGAAGTCGTTTTGCAAGAAATCACTCTTTAAGAAGTTGGCGAGGAAGTCGGTCTGCAAAAAGTCAGCCAAATAGTCGCTTTTCAAGAAGGTAGCGAGGAAATCGCTCTTTAGGAATGTAGCGAGGAAGTCACTCTTCAAGAATGTAGCCAAGAAATCGCTGTGCAAAAAGTCAGCGAAGAAGTCGGTTTGCAAGAAGTCAGCGAAGAAGTCGCTCTTGAGGAAAGTGGTTAGGAAGTAATTTTGCAAGAAATCGCTCTTCAAGAAGTTGGCGAGGAAATCGGTCTGCAAAAAGTCGGCTAAATAGTCGCTCTTGAGGAAGGTAGCGAGGAAATCGCTCTTCAGGAATGTAGCGAGGAAGTCACTCTTCAAGAATGTAGCCAAGAAATCGCTTTGCAAAAAGTCAGCGAAGAAGTCGGTTTGTAAGAAGTCAGCGAAGAAGTCGCTTTTGAGGAAGGTGGTTAGGAAGTCGTTTTGCAAGAAATCGCTCTTCAAGAAGTTGGCGAGGAAATCGGTCTTCAAAAAGTCATTTAAATAGTCGCTCTTGAGGAAGGTAGCGAGGAAATCGCTCTTAAGGAATGTAGCGAGGAAGTCACTCTTCAAGAATGTAGCCAAGAAATCGCTTTGCAAAAAGTCAGCGAAGAAGTCGGTTTGCAAGAAGTCAGCGAAGAAGTCGCTCTTGAGGAAGGTGGTTAGGAAGTCATTTTGCAAGAAATCACTCTTTAAGAAGTTGGCGAGGAAGTCGGTCTGCAAAAAGTCAGCCAAATAGTCGCTTTTCAAGAAGGTAGCGAGGAAATCGCTCTTTAGGAATGTAGCGAGGAAGTCACTCTTCAAGAATGTAGCCAAGAAATCGCTTTGCAAAAAGTCAGCGAAGAAGTCGGTTTGCAAGAAGTCAGCGAAGAAGTCGCTTTTGAGGAAGGTGGTTAGGAAGTCATTTTGCAAGAAATCGCTCTTCAAGAAGTTGGCGAGGAAATCGGTCTGCAAAAAGTCGGCTAAATAGTCGCTCTTTAGGAAGGTAGCGAGGAAATCGCTCTTAAGGAATGTAGCGAGGAAGTCACTCTTCAAGAATGTAGCCAAGAAATCGCTTTGCAAAAAGTCAGCGAAAAAGTCGGTTTGCAAGAAGTCAGCGAAGAAGTCGCTCTTGAGGAAGGTGGTTAGGAAGTCGTTTTGCAAGAAATCGCTCTTCAAGAAGTTGGCGAGGAATTCGGTTTGCAAAAAGTCGGCTAAATAGTCGCTCTTGAGGAAGGTAGCGAGGAAATCGCTCTTCAGGAATGTAGCGAGGAAGTCACTCTTCAAGAATGTAGCCATGAAATCGCTTTGCAAAAAGTCAGCGAAGAAGTCGGTTTGCAAGAAGTCAGCGAAGAAGTCACTTTTGAGGAAGGTGGTTAGGAAGTCGTTTTTCAAGAAATCGCTCTTCAAGAAGTTGGCGAGGAATTCGGTTTGCAAAAAATCGGCTAAATAGTCGCTCTTGAGGAAGGTAGCAAGGAAATCGCTCTTCAGGAATGTTGCGAGGAAGTTATTCTTCAAGAATACTGTAGCCAAGAAATCGCTTTGCAAAAATTCAGCGAAGAAATCGGTTTGCAGGAAATCAGCAAAGAAGTCGCTCTTGAGGAAAGTGGTGAGGTAGTCATGTTGCAAGAAGTCTTCTTTCAGGAACGTAGCCAAGAAGTCACTCTTCAAGAAATCTGCGAGGAAGTCCGTTTGTAAGAAGTCAGCTAAGAAGTCGCTCTTGAAGAAGGCAGCGAGAAAATCACTCTTCAGGAATGTTGCTAGGTAGTCGTTCTTCAAGTATGTACTCAAGAAGTCGCTCTGCAAAAAGTTGGCGAAGAAATCTGTTTGCAGGAATTCGGCGAAAAAGTCACTTTTGAGGAAGTTGGTGAGGAAGTCCTGTTGTAAGAAGTCATTCTTCAAAAACGTAGCCAAGAAGTCGCTCTTCAAAAAATCTGTAAGGAAGTCCGTTTGTAAGAAGTCAACCAAGACGTCACTCTTGAGGAATGTGGTAAGGAAGTCACTCTTCAAGAAATCAGCGCTGAAGAATTTTGACAAGAACAGGAAAGCTTCACTGCCACTGTCATTTTTCAAGAAGTCTGCGAAGAAATCGCTCTTCAAGAAGTCAGCAAGGCAATCGCTCTTCAGGAATGTAGCCAAGAAATCGCTTTTCAGAAAGTCCGCTTTCAATAAATCAGCCGATTCCGCCTTGTTCTTGAAGAACTTTGCCAAGAAATCATTCTTCAAGAAGTCTTTCAGGAACGGTTTGTTCTCGATGCTCATCATTTTGCTGTGGTTTTTGTTTTTTGGAAAACTGAAAATTGTCCTGAAATAAATAAATAATTAGTATAGAAACAAATAATATATAAAGTATATATTGTATTAATCAATCAAGTATATTTTAAATTAATATATAATTTTCATAATAGTTAATATACAAATGTATATAAACTATTGTGAAAATAATATTTAATATTATATGCTTAATGAACAAGTTGCTCACCGTTAAGCACTGCTACTGAAGCAAGTATGATCAAACTTACAAATGTCAGCCGTATTTATACAAGACTACTATCCCTTATCAAGGAGAGGGTCTCACCAATCAACTATCAGCTTTTGAGGAAAATAAACATAACAAATCCGGTTTCGATCTTAAGTTATGTGTACATTTTTTATATTTCATAGATAACGTTAACGATAAATAAACGATGGTAATTTCCCAGCGTATCGCGTATAATTTATTATTATTAATTCTACGCTTTTTAATATTGTTGTTGTTGTTGATATAATATTTACATATAAATATTCTCCGAATTCAAACCAAATTTCCAAAGAGGTAAATATGTATAATATATTATTATAAAAAAAAACTAGATATGTATGATAATCCAACTTAAACCTGGATATTATTAAAACAATATGTATGTAAATAAAAATATTTATTGAAATATTTCCATGGTTATTAGTTATTAATGACGCATTCACTTGTTTCCATTGTTTTATTAATTATATATTGAAAAACTAATACCGTCGAATTATCCTGAAAGAGAAAAAAACAGCACGTAAGATACATTCATAATTCATTAAATAAACTTTATGGAATTACATTTCAATGCATTCGTTTAATAATAAATAAATGTGGCATCAAAATAATATATAAATTAGAAATAGCTAAATTAGAATTTATTAATGAAGCTTCTGGTTTTAGTAGCTTCAATATTAATAGTATAATAGAAGCTACTGTAGTGTGTAACAACACCACCCCCATGATCTTCAAATATGTTGACTCAGTCGCAGCCTTTGCCATCGGTTCTCCTCAGGGCGGAGCCCTTTGTTCACTTACCCGAGAGTTCACTTACACTCAAGGGTTTGGGTTTTAACCTCAAAATTGTTCCTTCGCTCTTCCACACTATAAACGGTGACTTCGACTGGCGCCAATAATTGTGGGAGACCATACGATAATGACCAATGAAACACATTACAATGCTTAATCAATGCAAGGTTAAAAGTTTTGTTCATATGCATGCGTTTGTGTTTCTAGCTATATGAATGGCCATTAATAGATATTTTATTTGTGACTTTACCTTTTTTAAATAATCTTTTATATTATAGTTACTCTTACACTGTATATTATAATAGCATTTATTTCAAAGTTTGTTCATTTCTACTCAAAAAATCTTAGTAAAATATATATCATGTAATGACGGAATAGCGTAGTCCGTAACGTTTCAGACTAGTAACTCTGAGGTTGCAGGTTCGAGCACCGGCAGCGGCACTTGAATTTTTATTTATGAAAAATGCGCTAATATTAAAAAACTATTTTTAGTAAGAGACATATATTGGTTATAAATTATATTACACATAATAATTTACAATTATTAATATAGATGTCACTGATTCTCAGACTTTTAGTCTGGTGGTTAATACTTACTTGTAGGTATTCATTATATTGTATAATATCTGATTGATTTGTAGTTGGTACAGATTTTCACTATTGTAACGCATTAGGCTTATGCCCGTCAGGTTACAACGGAAGATTAAAAAAAAAAATAAAGCACCTTTTCACTTCCTGGACCAAATCTTTATATTAAATTATAGAGTTTATAATTTAAACGATTTTTTTTTTTAATTAATATAATAAAATACAAAGGTTTATATGAATGTTTTTTTACATTGCGTCTTTTATACTATTAACTTACAAAAATTTCAATCGCTTTGACATCGAGAAACATCATAATAGATTACTCTTTCTAAAGAATAGCCCTTAATCTATGGTTGTAAATATTATATAACAAGATTGGCTCTCTCTCGAACTTTTAATGATCAAAATTACCCTTTTGAATTTTGTGTTAGATCATAGTTCTAGGCAATGCTAGTATCAAAATAATCTACTCCCAAGAACATTGTAATAGTGAAAACTTGTCAACAACAACAATATAAAACTATTAAATAGATATCTAAACAGGATATATATTTCATTTTACACAAATAAAATTACCCACTCGCAAAATATTATAGTTAGTGACCTTTTCCTTGACATGAGCATTTTTTTTATATTAATGAAAATATTTCATCTATATTTTAGCACATACATGTTTATATTTCTGATAAGTCAGCTATTTCATCTATTATATTTAACTATTATTAAAGTAAACTAACTTCATATTTATCATGACCTATATTTATTTATTTATCGAAAAAATATTTTAGCAGTGAAGTTACTTATTTACGCTTTTCTTAATATAAGATTATTTGTTTTAAGTTAATATTACGCTTTAATATATTAATCATTGCTATTTTGCATGTGAAAATCTCGTGAGAGTGACGCAAATTTTCCATTTAATTTTGCTAACATTACCTGATTTCTATTTTTTTTAACCTCTCACATTTCTAATTAAATACACGTTTCATCAAAACATGATCTGGAATATACTGCTTATTATTATTGATTAATTTATTATTTATAATTACTCAGCATCACCAGATCACTGAGTTAATTGCTACTGATATTGAATTACAGTTAAGCATGGTCATCATTAAAACTACACGGGTAAATTAGTGTTTTGAATAACATTTAAAATTACTCATTGCTTTTACAAGTTTTATTATTACTTTTATAGATTTTTTTGTGTGTTGTAGATTAAATCATTATTTGAGCTTTAAATAAAAATACATATTTCATTAATAAAACTATATTTAGTGTTAAAAGATTAAACATTAAAAACATATAACTCCTCTATTTAAGAGTGCTAGGTAGTATATCCTAAATATTTATGTAGTACAGATATATTTCATTAAATACTGTATAGGGTAAGTCCCGAATACATTACGAAATATAGAATATTTATTTGTATTATATATTATAACCTCAATGAACTGCTTGAGGAAAATTATATATAATTATAATATATCTATCATTTATTGGATTTGACTCGATTTTGTTTTAAATACTTCATTTTAATTATATATACAACTTCTTTTCTACGCATTTATTCTCATTATAATCAAAACCTTCGTTATAAATACTATCGATGGCTGTCTTATTAATCTCGTCGTTTTTATTCTTAGCAGAACTGCTTGTAGACAAAAACGGTTTAATGAGAACCTCAAATATGTCCTCCAATATAATGATCACTCCTAAGACTGACAATCCTAAAAGAAAACCCTAAAAAAATTTAAAAAAAAATAATACACTCAATATAAGATATTAAAAATAATATACTGTATCTCACCAGACTACCACCAAAATCCGCAAGAAATAAAGACCAATCATAGCTGTGTGATTCTTCATATACTGATACTAATTTATTGTTGAAGTATATATATAACTATAAAAATAAAGATTCATATAATATAATGATTATAATGATTTTTTTAAATATAATATAAGACCTGAGTTTGAAGTTTAGTCATTTGTGTTCTTTTAATATTTCTAGTCCCTGAATTCCACATTGGATATGGATTACGATCCACAACATAAGTGTTGTATAATGAAGAGTGACATCTCTGAAGACAAATGCATTCTGGAGCATTTACTAGCCTTTACAAAAATATGTAAGAATATTATGTATTATATATATGCATTGTGTCGATTTAAATTGTTACCTTATATAATTTACAATCAGATCCTTCATTTTTGTATAATTATTACAACTCGGGGCATCTGAATTAATCCATGGTCCAGAGCAACCAACTGTTTTGATTATTTTATCCCATGTACAGTTCAAAGCACACTAAAATTGTACATCAAGTTATTATTAAGCGTTATTTTATTGTATTTATTAATATGATCACCATATTTGCGCTATAGTTATGTTCAGGAGAACATATTTTTGGTCCACTTGGTAACATTTTCAATTGTTGAATCCCCAATTTGATTTCCAATTCCTCTCCAACGTTTACGTATAAATATTCCATTAAATTAACTGAAGAAAGCTCTGAAACATTAATTTGTATTAAAGTATAAGAATGGACCATATACTATTTTATAAACACTACCTGCAAACGGTTCTTCAAGTTGATGTATATAAACATGAAATCCCGGAGGAATTGTACTCGGAGTGCTCTCCATTTCAGACGTTGAATGATTCAATAAAAATGAATAACCAGTGTCTTTTGAAGTGAGAAATAGCTCGATCTTTGGATATATCGTCTGACATTGACCAAGGATAAAGTGTAGCGAATTCGTTATGGTGACGTCTTGATAAAGTATCACATAAAGATAATAAATAATAACTTTTTTATATGAATAAATTATAAAACGTACCGTTTTCACTCTCATTAAATCCGTAAGATAAGAAATTATCTAAGTGACTGTACGTTGACTCTATCCAAAAGTCATGTAAGTTTACGTCGTCAAAGTTGAAGTTTCTCCACTCGGATGTGAATCGAGGATGACCATACAAACCATGAGCCTATTGATTGTAATGAATCATTAGTATATAATTTTATTAGAGAAATATTTTGTTTTTAAAATGCGACCTCTAAAACATCTGCTTTGTAAGGTGGATCTCTGCAAATCGTTACGGCCGGGTACTTGATTGTGTCATTGAAGTCAAAATGGGTGTAAGTTGTAATAGGAGGATTGCGAATTTTCCTCAAGCATTCAGCTATCTATAATGAATCATAAAAATATAATTGAGACTGATGAGTTAAGTATATACCTTATACTGATAAAATTTAAATTAAAAATCTTTTAATGTTTGAGAACCCTAGGGTGTGACTTAGTAGCCAGTGAGACGTAAGACGGGATATAGTTTTATTAGAATATATTAAAATTGCGACAGGCGATAAGTGGCGGGTTGTTTTCTCAGAAGCTGGCGTAGGGATGATGTCCGTGGGCGGTCTTGTAGGTGGCGTGGCAGCGATAGTATACTGGAGGATGTCCCTCTCGGGATTGGCGCCAGTCGACCACACGCTGGATTTCGCCATTAACAGTGTGGGAGAGTGGGGGACCTCTTTCGAACTTGAAAACCCCCAAGTTCTTAAGAGGAAGTCAACTCGTGAACACCCAACCGAGGTAGCGTCCTTTAGACTACCAATGACGAGCGAAGCACTGCATTTCCAACCAGCAGGCTAATAAGTCGAAACTGGAACGAAGGAATCTTGCAAGAGATATCCAAGGATGACACTTGGAAATGCAGGGGCAAGCAAAGCTAATGCTAAGCAAAAGCTAAGCGATAGTACGCAGGTGTGTCAGGAGAGCGTTTCCCAACAACACTCGAAAGAAACACTACTGACACTCTAAACAAATAACGTAGTACTACGGGGGGTGGTTACCGCTCATATAGCCCTTAAAAGCTGGATGTCACCTATAGGGTTGGACTCGTAGGGCCCTATTACCGGTAACGGCAGTGGTTTGAGCAATGGATAAAAGTAGTAACTCTCTCTGTCCCTCTCGGGATGTGAGCGCATATGACAGTATTTTGTCCACAGACGTAAGCTGGTCTCTTCGAGTATCTGCATGTGACTCCCTTCTCCTCATCGGAGTTCAAGCTTAAGTATCTAGAGCTGCAATGTTTGTTAACTAATCATACAGCCAATAAATCTACTCGTTTCTTAGAACAGCGAAATAGGTATACGCCTTTAGAAAGCGACATTTGCTTGATGGGCATTGTCCAAGGTCGTATACTGTAACGGTAGTCTTATGGATCCGATGATTTATTATATCCGTGATTTATTATATCCAACACTGCTTAATTTATCTATATAAACATTTTCCTTTTTGTCTTAGCTTCTGTTAGGAAGCGTATATGAGGGTTTGCAATAATTCAGGCACTCATTCACTTCAATACACACTCGGTCATTTTGAGAAGCATCAATTTAAGTTTATCAAGGAAACTTAACTTTGAAATATACAAAAAATTTTACAAAAATCTCAAGTCATGATATATAAAGAGAAAGTAGTTTTCGAAATTATTATTTAATAATTACGATTTACAAAGAACCAGTAAAATTCAACTTAAAAAAAATAAATGATATTCGTAATTATAATGGTAAAATCATAATAATTTAGAATGTACGAATAAAAAAATATTTTTTAAGAATATACTTTTTTAACTAAATGTTGTAAGTAATTTAAAAAATGCATGTTTATATTTCTAAGAATAATCTTAAATAATCGCGTTTGAATTTACTTGTGCAAGATTTGATTAACAAGGCATAAAAACACTAATGTTTTTTTTTTGTTTTAATGCACATGCAAAAAAGTGGCGTTTTAGCCTTCTGCCCAAAAATAATATTGAAGTCAATAGACTAGAATATATTTTATTTCTAGTGCAAATATTACTATTACTATATATAATTGTTATTGACACAAATAACTAAAGAATGTGCCGCTTTTTAGATAGTGATACGGTGATCACAAACATTAAAAAAATACCAACGCAGTACAGAATGCAATAGCCTTATTAAATTAATATAAGATAAAAACAAAGATTTGAATGCCACCCTATGATGATTAAAGCAAAAGTGAAGAAGAGGGTCGTTGATCTCCCCCCATTTCTCTGATTACTCACAATTTCTCACTTTTCTTTTGATTTGGAAATACAAGAGAGAGTTCAACCCTAAACTCTTCATATATAAAGCTTCGTCAAAATGACACAAACGACACCATTGGAAGAAAAGCAATCATTTTTAAATACTAAGAGTTTAATTCGATACTCAAGACGATTTGAAAATTTTTATGACGCATAATAGAGTAAAATTAATTGTTGTTCATATAAGTTTTACAAAAAAATCCTAAGACTTTTAAATATAATTGTATATAATTTAAACTAAAATTAAACGCTTATGCCAAGCATTGGTATTGCACATATTTTCATAATCTATAAATAATATTTCAATTAAAAAAAAATCTACAACCCGTTAGTATATTTTGTCAGGTGTTCCGAAATATGTGTTATAGTGATTAATGAAATATTGAAAACGGTAAATTATTTTATTTTCATCTGTGGCTATTTCAACATCTTCGCTTTTTCTATGTGAACTTTTTGTTCTATTTCAATCCTTTAAGCATATATACTTAAAATAGTCTGAAAGTAAGGACATGGAATGCAAAAAAATATTTCTGCATAAAACATTTCATTTTAAATTAACTCTTCTATTGATTTTATACAGTGTATCCCAAAGAATTCGGTAATATTAATGTCATAGAAACAATGTTACGCCTGCTCCCTTTTTCGGCACCCAACGCGCGCACGATTTTCAATAGCCTAATTTTTCAAAAACCGTCTTATAAATAAAATGTATTAGTTTTTTCTATAATAAATATGTTCATTGTTTAAAATATTGTTTTTAAGTTATATTTTAGAGTATAGATGTCACTATATATGTTATCTTATGATATTATAATAAAAAAGTAATGGCAATGTTAAGATGATTATTCGGTGATTTTTTTTATCTACGTAGTGAAAAAAATATTTATAGATTTGAAATCTGACATCCTTGACTTAACAGGTTTTTTCAAATGCGTCATTGTAATCTATATACAAAGTATTTACATACATATTCCAAACAATATATGAATATATACCCACATGTGTACACTAAATGAAAAGATGTTAAATTATGTTAATAATTTTACTCTGACTTTTCTATAAAATATCGATTTTTATGTAAAATTATGTCATTAAATAATGACTCGTATTTTTATTACATGCATTTATAATTTTCATGAGCTCAAGACTATTGGAATTCAATATATGTTATGTATAATTCTCTATTATATAAACACAGATATGGCAATTAAAAATAAACAAATATATAAAATATTTGTTAAATCATATCTGTAAACTAAGAATTATTGACTATATATAATATATTTTAAAGTTTCTAAAAAACTTAACATTTATAAAATATTTTTTAATTAATGAGTGTATATTATATACAACATATGATATTTCTTACCTGAAATATGACAACGATGATACAAATGAAGAGAACAACTGATCTTATAATTTGTTTTGGTCCTTTGAGACACTGGTTGCATTTTTCTTTAAAGTTGTAATCTCGGCTTTCATTTTCGCAATGTTTTACTGACATATTTTCTATTAAGTAAAACAACGAATATCAAAAATCAACCTTTCATTACAAACTCCAACGTCCAACTACAAATAAAGGTCTCGTACAAAAAAGGTTCTCAAGTGATTTATGATCCTTTCCATATTGTAATATTTTATCATCAATGAGAAGTACCTTAACGTACATATATATTACACTCTAGCAATATTTATTAAGCATATATATCAATCCACGTTGTTTACAATGTTATTTATGAACTTATATTTTATGCATTATGGCACGTCATTGAAACAATATTTTACTTTCGAGTATTATATTTAATCATTGTTTTCAAAACACAGCATACATTTAATCAAATACAGCAAAAAATATTTGGTTTCATACTAAAAGCTAATAACATACACATTTGCTGCTCAATCATTATATTATAAGAGTTTAGTATTATTTATTTAATTTCCAAAACATTAAAAATTCATTAAGTATTAATAAGCAGCACTTGATTATGTATATAATAAACCAATTATGCAATTAGTTGTATCTATAAATAATAATATACAATTGATTAAATATTCATGTTTATATATAAACCAAATATAAATACGTTGTGTAGATAAAAAATGCAACTGCATAAGATATTATTTCCCTAATATTAATTTAGAATTCTGCTGCTTCCGTGAATATATATCGGCTATGCCGTATATTCGTTTTGTTCATAATAAACAATATATAAGGAATTATTAACGAAACTTACTGAAGATTAAATATGAAGAATACAACCATTAATAATATACATACAGTGACATTTAATGACACATCTTATAAAATAAAAATTAATTCTAAACATTATTTAATTTAATTAATGCAAAATGATATACATACCTATAAAATATATACATTTTAAATTGCTTTTATAAGATAGCACAAAATATTTTAAACACCAATGACATATAAATTATAATTATTCTGAAAATATCATTTTTATTTGATGTTTTTCTATTTATATATTACAAGAAAAAAATACGCAAAATATTAAAAATAAATATAATATCTAGCAATGATTTTATCAAAATACATTTTATTCGATATGATTGAGGTATTTATTATTTGATATATGGTAATTAATTGTACAATACATTAAATGTATATGTTTAATACAAATAATTATAGTATATGCTTAAATATGTGTAAATGTTATCAAAAATTTGTGAAGTTAAATCACTTTTGTAGATTCCTCTATTTTACTTTCAAAACTGACATTTTTACTTATATCTTTCAATATTAATTAAAATTAAGATCATATTTATAGTAAATATAATGGCAAAGGTAAAGTTTAAACTACTATAGTTAATATCAGTAATATGTCACACTAAATGGACAATTTATTATCGATTTTTGTAAAGATTCGATATAAATACAATGGTATGCAGAAATTTAGAACTAATGAACATATTTAAGATCATCCTTTTAACATGAAACAAGTGATCGAGCATTACTTTATGAAGCTTAGCTTTTTCCATTATGTCTCTAGTTGTTAAATTGATTAGTGTCATTTAAATAAAACAAGCCTGAAAAGTTACTTTCATTCTCAGATATATGCATATGATAAAATCAAATAAAACATGTCTTAAAATAAAATTCTAATAAAAAGCACTTTAAGATAGATACATGAATAAATATAGATGTCAAAATAAAAATAATCAGTTCATGACGAGCCCCGTTCTAGATGTCCTTTTGAAATTTACTATACCACGATAAATTATACTATAGAAAGACTGTAATGGTATTCTATCATCGAAGGTATACATAGTGGGTGCCACATGAGCTATCGAGTAAGAAATAAAAATCTACACTTATATTTTAACCCACTAGAAATATGAGCCAATATTTGACGAAAAATGGATACTATAAAACAATATCACCATCAAAAGACAGTGTATTCAGATGTAATTGTTTCACTTTCAATTACTATAACTTAAACATAGGGTCAACAGTTTTCAGTATTGCATAAAAAATAAACTTTAATGTTACAGTAAACGTGTAGTAGAAACATAATTTCACTAACTAGGCCAGTGAAAATGTTTCAAACAATTGATTTATAATTTCACTGAACAATATCAGTGAAACTGTATAGAGTATGTTCGAGACATTTTGGCCTTAGCATGTGATGTGTAGTCTTACTGTCAATAAAATTCAAATTAAGAGTTGAAACATACATTTTCTGTTCAAACATAAACCAAACCCAACTTGGCTAAATGAAAGTTCAAAACCTATAGTTAGTTTTAAAATGTTCATTAGATCAAGTTGGGTTTGGTTAATTTGTTGAGGTTAGGTTTGGGTTTGAACATTTTGTGTCGCCCTATAACTATTTTTTGAAACGAAATTCATATAACCGTCCATTTAATAGTTCGGAAAAATAAAAAATAAAAAATTATCGAAAATAAGCACTGTTCTAATAATCAGTTAATTTTTTTAATATTTTATTTGACATAAACAATTTTTTTAAATCAAGCAACTGTACGTTTCACGTCTATCAAATTACAGTTTAGAGCAGCATATATTTTTACTAGCACCTGTCAGTGAAATTATATTTTCACTAGTAGAAATAGTACGTATTTTGATTTCACTGAATTGCCAGTGAAAATATATTTTTACTGGTAATACACATTTGCTGTACCATATATATTAAACCGAAATTTCTCAAACACATGTACAAAATAAATAATCAAACCCGTCAAAGTAGACATATTGTAACTAATTGTTCACAAATGGGTAATAAATACAATGATACAGAAACATAAACATAAAACCAGTTGTAAGATTCATATGAAATTGGATTAAAAATAAGTTTTTTATCATAAATTAAAATAGCCTAAAACAATATCTTAAAATAACAATTGGTAACCGTCTTTGTATTTCTCACAATATCCGTATATTCAGATATATAAAATATATATGGCAAACTATTTCGTAGTGACTAAAGTGTTTTAGTGAAAGATCAACATTGTTATCAAAAATATTAGTATCATTTCTAACTGTGGAGTGCTTGATTTGCTTGAGCTCGATTTCGTTAAGTTCTTTAATTTCTGCAGCGTCGAATTGGCAAACTTCTTGATCAACTCTATGTTTGGCGATGAATCGCAAGCTGTTCCTGTTATGGCGTCTTTAACCGATTCTGTGAGTATTCTAAAATTAACATCGTTGTAATCCAACTGTGAATACATAAATATAGGTTGCCTATCGGAGAGCACCCACAAGTTTCCTTTATCGTCTACTTTTATATCATTAGGGAACACCATTGTAACGTTGCTCATGAATATCCTTCCCTGTGATTCAATCGTATATGCTTTATTAGTCGTCTTCCAACAAGCGATAGCATTGAGATTGACTAAAGCGTAGAATAGAACTCCCGTCGTCTTATCGACGAACTCAACGCTAGATTGTGCGTTTGGTCCTCTGTTACCCAAGAGCTTAAATTCGTTGAAGCTTTCATTCGCTAGTGTCTCATTCCTGAGAATCTTAGTAGAAACTGAAAATTCATTTGTGCTAGCCATCGGATGGAAATACAAAGTACTGTATCCGTCACTGCCCGGCTTAGATAATCCAAGACCAAACAGAGCGTCTTCCCATTGGAAATTGACTCCGGTTACGTTGAAATCACCAGCTAATGGATCAGGATGGAAATAGTGATGTTTGACTCTCCAAGATGTTTCTTGAGACCATGAGTACACGACTAATCCCGGTGATCCCAAATCGCCAGCGTAAGCGAACGAGTCTTCACAAGATGTGTCTTCGACGGCAATGTTAGCGAAGAACGAATCTTCTTCCAGTTGTGCTTGAGGGAATACGTATCTTCTTAATAGTTGATCCGTCTTCAGGTCGTAAATGACGAGTTGCGGCGGTACAACGGCCTTGACGTCTCCTAAAAGATCTGAAACGCCACTGTCCAACGCCCACAACCGTCCGCAACGATCGGCTCTCACTCTAAAAGGAGACACCAATTCAGGTAAGGATTCTTCTGCAAACTCGTGCGCAGACCAATTTGGATACGGTATGAGCTTCGGAGATTTGTTTTCTGTCTCTGAAATGAAACACAATACCAATTAATATCATATAGTAAAATTTCATCTACATACATTAATCATGTATGTATTTACTTTGACTTAAGAGTAATAAGATAAATTTTGCTAAATCAAATTATCTTACCGTTTAACATGACGTATGTTAATGAAGCTGGTACGCCAGTCTTCCATCTAGGAACGGTTACAAACAAACGATTCTCAAACACTTCCAAGCCTACAGGTATATTGTTTTCTGGGATGAATTCTTTGTTTTTTATGGCTTGCTCTCTAGCTTCATCACTGGGATATAAAAAATCTAGTTGCTTCCATTCAAATGCCACTTTTAAATTGTCCATTGACATTGAACACATTATCAGATTGCTGATTATCAATGTTTTTAGCAGAGAATCCATAACGGACGTTATAGCCATCTTGTAGAGGCAAATCTGAAAAGATAAAAAATACACATTATGCATTTTGTACTATGTATTATGAAAGATAAGAGACAAATTCCAATTGTTGTTATAAAGAGCCTTGAAGATTTTGATTAAATCTTAAATTTTTTATACTCAAAATTTTGGTGGCAAAGTACTCGAATAATAATAACAATATGTTTTGATGGTTTACAAAATTGTCGTTTTTTTATATTTGTAGCAACACATGGGTAAAATATGACGTCATTTGCTAACATTCGGTCAAGGTTATAAAAAATGTTCTTTTTTTACATATGAATGTACACACAAACAAAATTACACCGATGAATTACGTTCACTTTTTGCATAGAATGATTGTTAAGCATTAAAACGACAAAAAATACATATACTTTTTATCGTTTTTCTCTCTCCATGCAACAACACATCGTTCAGAGTCGTAATTTGTTTTTGTTTTTTTTTATATGGAACCAAAGATTGAAACTGTAATTATTGTTATTTAATTTCTTTTAAATTACTTTTATGCTGCAGTGCAAACCAACGGTCAAGTATTTAGGTCAAATCCTATTCAGATTCATTATAATATTATCATTGCATTGTGAAAGTAATCTATGCATATATAATATAAATTAAGTTAATCACTATAATCAATAACAAATAAAACTAAAGTTTTTAACTCACATTGTATTAAGCATAACATATGTTATATATTATTTAAATTTTAAGTTCTTGCGTCAGCGTTATTGACGTTTAAATTTAATCGTTTATTGATTAGTGTTGCCATTCTTTAAAAAACAATGTCTTTAAAAAAATGAAAATAATGTTAAACAACATTGTTATTATATCACTAATTTAAAATAGTATTTTATTTATTTGCGCTAATTAATTATATGTCAATAGATACCATTTTCTACGATCATGCGTCTCCATGGAAATAATTAAATTATTTTTCTGATTTGTCGGAGCCGTTGAGAACTAAAACGTCTGAAGTAACATGCGTTACGTATATGCAATAATAGGCTTTGTTTATATGTAAATAAATAGTATTATTCCATAGTGGATAGAGCGTAAGAAGGAATCGTAAGCGATGACGTATTAAAACAATGATGTATGTAAGATATTTAACATTACATTTTTTATATCTTCAATTTAATAATAATACGTGAAATTTAACAAAGAATTATTTTAAGAGATATGTGCATTTTAATAAATACTTTGTTAAATACAACAAATTATTTGTGCATTTATATAAAGTAAATCTTCGCATTCTTCGTAAAAGAATTCGTTGCTGAGTGTTATTCATAATATGTTCACTGTTCACTGTCCAACAGTAATGACCAAACAATTCGTTTTATGGAACAATTATTTTATATATTGCTCATTTAAATTTCTAAACATGATAATAATCTGATAAATATTTCTCCTTTTTAAGACGCCTAAATTTTGCTAATTACATAGTAATATATGAAAATAATTTAGGCAAATATTGAGTTGTGAGTTGAATAAATAAATAACAGATTTGTCACACTTATCCATCGTCAAGAAAGGACGTAATTGCGTACTACAGAAAAATTCAACGCCGGAGCTTAGTCTTTGACTTTTACTTCCACAACTCATCAGCGAACCACCGACGCACTTAACAAAGGTCCTAACTCAACGTAAATGGCTCAACGCCGGGGCTTCGCCCGTGACCGGTCGCCCCTACACAAACGGCCAGTATATCTCCATTCGATAAACAACAACATCCATCGATTATTTGAATCCAATAAATAAATTGCTTTTAAATACTAAAAAAATAACAACGACAGTCAGCGTGCTTGTTGAGATAAATTTTTGCCTCTGTTAGACAATAATTTTATTATAGCTATTTTCAGATTGACCTTAAATTGAACATCAAATAAATTTCAATTAATGACAACCGGTGTTTTTGTGCTTAGTTAATTGTGACTCGGTAACGTATTAATTTTGATGAATTGTCATTTAATAGAACGCAAGATTTTTTTGATCAGTAGTGCTAAATGTAACAAATAGAAGCTTGGATACAAAATAGCTGAGCATTGATTACATTTTAATAAAAAATAAATGCTATATTACTCATAATTGTGTTATCTTGTTGTTGATTATTCTATAAAGATTATTTTGGCCCTGAGCCCCCATTCAATTACGAATCCCCAGCTTAATTATGACGACTATCTGAGAAAACATTCCCCCCTTGATATTTACAGCTTTCTTGGCAGAACAATATATACATGACTCAATTGTATCGTTCTATATAAAACACTACATAGTTTTTACTTCATACAATAACTTTTGAGGTGAAAATTTTAGAATATTTAAAAAAAAAACAATTTGAAGGCCATATTAACAATATTACGATTTTAATATTATATTATATTACAATATTTCAATCAACATCAACATAAAAAATTTAACTTTTAAGATACATATATCATATGTACATAGAGAACATTGAAGAATAAGTTTCCCTTCAATTGAATATATATCTATACTTTAGTTAATCTAAAAATGTACCACTTGAGACAAACATATTTTATTGTGTGCAAAGTTAGAGTAAATGACAACTCTTTTTTTAATCTAAATATCAAAAGTATTATTTGTAAAACTGTTCTATATATGAATACGTGTTATGTCGTTTCAAAAATCGAGCTTAACCCTTAAATATTCCAAATGATTAATTTAATCAGGGAAATGAGGGTAGAGAACGCTGACTCTATTCTCCCTAATGATTTGGGGCAAAACTGAAATATTTTTTATTATACTGCTCTATTTTGTCAGATTTGTAAAGATTCGGCATTATAAAATTTGTAATTTCGCTACTGTTGATTGAATTTAGCATCGTTGATGTTCCTTTTAGGCTGGCCGCTAAAACGCCATTTCTTTACAAATGCAAAAACAAAAAGAAAATCTTGTATATACTAATTACAATGTGACAACTATAAGTGGTCTCGATAGCTGTATTGCTAGTTGTACAGCATGAACGAAAATAATAAAGAAAAGGTAAAATAGTTCAACTAAATGTAATGTGATATTGTGAGTAATACATAACTATAATAACCATCGTGTAGATATACATAAATGGGATATAATGGTTTATGTTTACTATTAAAAATCTGCAAAATCAGAGTCAAGAGCGTCGTTTATACACTGTTAAAGCGGTTGGAATAGTTGTTGCCATTTCTGACCGCACGCTTGTTGGCCGTTAGTTTAACCTCAACCCGTCACACTTACAACTTGGTTTTACCAAATATTTTAATTTTATTTACCAAATACTATATAGATATATAGATATTACAGCTAAGCTCGTTATAAAAAACAGCACTATATTGTTCAAAATTTAAAAAAATATGTATTACTAATTATATACACTAATTGCATACACATATTTTAAATTGTATACCTGATTTTTTTATATGTGTAAACAATGTATCTATAAAAAATATCTTAGCCAAGTTTTAAACCAATTATTAAATATGTATTATTTCACTCACGACTAACTTCACACAGAATACGCAGCTAAATGTAAAATTACAACAAAAAGTTTTATACAGTTGAGTTATAAATGTTTATGTGATAAAATATGAATAGCGTTTGAGCACCACTGCAACAGGCGTCTGATAGAAAAGTCCCCCTCGAATTTTCCAACCACACCCGTTCCTCCACACACAAAATGGCCGATGCGTCTGTTCGATTAGCACCACAAACGGTCGCTGTTCAAACAAAGCGCTCTAGCACTCTCCACTATATGGACGTTGACAAATCTCACGAATTGGATATGCAAACAGAAAAATAGTCATCGAGAATAGTCATCTCTAGTGATTTTCCTTGGACAAAAAAGTATGACCAACAGTCAAAACTCGCTCTCGTCGCTAAAAATTAGCATAGGCAGAATGGTGCAAAGCGTCATGAGTTTAGTGACGCTCAGAACGAGAGCAAATCGGAAACAATATCCGATTTAAATCGGAACAAATCGGTCTTTGTCGACGTTTTGACGAAGATAATCGGAAAAACATTTCAGCGTGATCAATGACAGCGTTGTTTCCGGAAGATTATGGTTATTCTCATATATTGTCTATATTCACGGATAGTATTGCAATTACAGAAAAAAATGACACCATTAGAGATCGAGACAGGAACGATCTATCAAAATATAATTGATTCAATTAGAGAGGCTGTTTCGGGCCGTTTCTCTTTATTGTATTGATTCATTTTGTATATACATATATTATACTAGTGAGCACTAAACATAGACAAGTAAAGTGAACGGGGTAGTAGTATAGATTGAAAATAGAGTGCAACTTGAGTGTTAACGACAATGTCACTCATGGTTAATTATTAAAGTGTGAGCTTTTGTGTTATCATTTTCATTGTAATGTTGTACACAAACGAAATAAAATTGTAAATTAATACTCCTTATTGTCCGCAAGACTTCTTGATAAGAATTGGTAGTTAAAAAAACACTAAGAAGAACCATAAGATTTAATCGAACTTGACGTGCTTTTTTTGCTCTTTCATTAAGAATTTTTATTTTTATATCATAATCATATATTTATGCTTCGTTAATTATTAAACCAATTTTGAGTTGGAAATTAGCGATTTCATTCAACAGCTTAGAAAAAACTGATATGCCATCTATTTTTTAAAACATTTAAAAATCATAACTTAAAAAGGAGGGAAATAAATAACATTTAAAAATGTTTTTTTTTAATTTATGTGGAAAATAGCAAAATTTGAGGGCACAATAACATCCGTAGTTTTAATTATATGGACATGAAACTAATTTTAAAAATAGATTTCGACTGTATTTGTTAGTCAGTTTTCGCCATCTTGTAAAAAATGTTTTTTAATATAATAGATATTAAAATAATAAAATTAAAATAAAAAACATTTTACACATTTTTGTATTCAAATTAACCTAATTATTTCGGCCTTCGCCGAAAAGATTTATTTTTATTAATATACTTATATTCAATCGTTAAAACGACCAAACCTCAAAAATGAACATGTCAAAAGGTTACGCATATAAAATTAGCCTGAAAGTTCTGTTCACAAATATATAATAAAATCGAGATTCTGGCATTAACTTTTTGGCCTTTAATCGATGTTTATATTCATACCGTATCTCGAATGAAAAAGCCAATTTAACTCTATACTTCGAAGGTAAATAATTCACGATGGAATGTTTCGTTTAGATCACGTATTAGATAGTTTTCAATTTAAATTCTTGTTATTGTATTATATATACATTATATTATATGTTAAAACAGTTTTATGAGTAATTTGTGTCAGTCCGTTCATGCTCGTTATAACCAAGTTCAACTATATGTCGAAATACATATTTTGTAACTAAACAATAGACACACATTTAATTACATAAGCTTATGTGATACAAAACACAATATAACAATAGGTCTGTTCGAGCGTATGGAAATTCGTTTGCAGTTTCTTCAGTACCGGTTATTATTGTAATACAACTACAAAAACCCGTCTATGGGACAATGGTGGATTCTGGAAAAGATTCTTGAGGTTTTTTTTTAGATATAATTTAAAATAAAATATTATTAGGGCGCGCTATCGATATTGTTCCATTTTTCTTTATTTCACACATAAACATGTCTCATTGCAACGCGTGTGTATAAATATAAATTCAAATCTGATTTTAACTTCCAGTTCTCACGGGCAAAAACCAGTTGGCACGCGATACAGGGTAGCTAGAAAGCTACCACTCGAAAAATATTTAAGTGGTGAAAAGTGTTCTAAATTCGTGTTATATACTTGCATGTGTAATGCAAGGTTATGTAGCACTATGTTGCTCACCTTGCCCAAAGGAACGTTCGGATTGTAATATTTTATGTTTAATATAAATATTTATCAATCACGACAGGGCCAGAGTCAACTTAGAGCGCCTAATATTAAAATAAATTAAGACATATGCGATCATATTCACCTTACGTTAATGCTTTTAAATTGCTTTATAAATATATGAATTAATGATAAAGGCGCGTATGTGAGATACGTTCCCTTTCAAGTGACGAGAGTGAGTGAGAGATTAAAGCGTGCGTTACATGCGTTCCGCACGCCCACTTCTTCTCACTAGTCTCCAATTCGAGTAATCGAGTACTCGATACTCGAGTATTTTTGTCTATTTTTCAAGTACTTGATAATCAAGTATTTTGAAAATTACTCGATTAATACTCGAAATTGAAAAATTTTGAAATATTTCAGAAACAAAAATAACTTTAACTCGGTCCGGTAAAGGTTAACGTCTTGCTTTTATTTGGCGTTTATGCCCAAAGTCCCGAGTTAGAGCGGTTACTATCAGGTATAATTTTTTCATAGTTCCATAGTTGCATAGTTCCGGTCGTCGGTTATGTTAGTGGGTACGACGGAGAAATTTCTTTTGTGTTTTCTGTTCGACAGTCCCGACTTATCTAATTTATGGCAATGAACAATATGAAATATCAACAAAAAAAAATTTAGGTTTTATGACTATGCAGTTGTAGCGTAAAGTGTTGTAAATTGTTTATACTGATCCCTCAGCTTAAAATATTAATCAAAACAATTGTGTGTTTTAAAGGCATTTAAAGTAAAGTCAGTTCTTTGCGAACCGTTTAGCTCTAGAGTGAAAGGGATTCACCCAAATACATCTTCGAAGGATATAGATTTAAATTCTTCGCATTAATCAGAAGGAGTAGAATATTGTATATTGTTAAGAAAAAAAATCTATTCAAGAAGAATTACAAAATGCTATTTTGTCAATAGTCGAAGGAAATAAGAGAAAAGAAGAGAACATAAAAAGAGAGTTCAAAAAATTTTATATCTATAAAAAGCGAACAGATTTAAATTAGAAGCCTTATCCAACGCGTTAATGACAATAAGACCAACATCAACAGCAACGGAAAGGGTTTTTTCCATAACGGGAATAATAAAACCAAAGGTTAGCAGTTGTAATATTAAATTCGAGACACTTTTTGCATTATTGTTTTTAAAAAGTATGTTCGTGAAGTTAAAATAATTGTAAAAATTAACATACTAAGTATTTTATTTATTTATTTATATGTGCACGAATTTGAATAATAGCTATTTTGGTACATATGGTAAATACTCGAAAGTACTCGAGTACTCGAGTATTTTAAAATTTTAAAATTTTAATATTCGATACTCGAGTAGTTGATGGTTCGAGTAATTGGAGACTCTACTTCTCACACACTCTCGTCACTTAGCACGCGAGCGAGCGAAAGGGAACGTATCTCACCGTACGCGCCTGATACATATGTACATTAAACCGAAAACATGTTTATAAAAATAATATATTACATACACAAAGTTTGATCAACACTGACATGTAAGCGTGTGATGAAATTCGTTTTAGCTATGGGAAACGGATCCTAGTACCTATCATTTATATAAATATAAGAAATGTATGTTAAAATCCAATAATTGTTTTTTTTTCATCAATTTCCGCTCGCGTGCTTGCGTGATGCGCGTGTTAGCATACATTAATTCGCGAAATTTGAGTGATACGCCTCTCTGTTTGTTGCGAAGTCGGATGAGCGACGCCCAAAATGTTTTTTTTAATGGTGACAACACTGGGTGTAAATTACCAGCAAAAACAACCATATTTAATTAAATTTACCCAAATATTTTCATTAAATCTGATTCGTATATTAATATTTATTAGCAAAACATGTCCTTCAATTTTATATGTTTTATGGATAAAAACTAGACCTTGAGAGTCGAATAAATGCGATTCGTAGAACTCCGAACATATCCTAGAATTCCTCTCTGGAATAAATTAGAAACGTCTCCATTCTTGCATAATTGAATAAAGCATCAGATTGTCGAGTTCCTTTGAACAAATGCGACTCGAAGAGAACTAACAATAGTCTCGAAAGACTGATGGTTGTGATACGCTTATAATATATCTATTGTTCCAAACTATGTAAATATTTATCATACTTTTGACTTTGGAAACAATATTATTTATGGTAAATATTCATCATACCTTTGACTTCAGTAACAATAACTATGAGAACGATACACTTAAGTTCAATATGCTTCATCCGATTTATAATACTATATTTGCCAGTAACAAAAATCTAATTTCTATTAAAATATGTTTGATATTATAATTAAACTCAATCGTTTTTATTTTATAATTAAGCCATTAGAAAACCGCCAAAATCCATCTAATTAAAAGCTTATCGTATGTTCGGTTAATTACCGTCATTAAAAAAATATAAAATATCGCGTTTAAATTAATCTCTGGGGAGTAAAAATATTAACAAACAGTAATGTTTCGATGACAGTTTGAAGGAATAGATTTGAGTTAATTTTACTATGAAAAGGAGTATTCATATGTTATGATATTTTTTTTAAATTTACAAATATAAGACCGTCGACAATATTATACCTGAAAGATAGAAGCTTTGTTATTCACCTAAATAATGAACAATCGCATCTGGAGTTCCTCAGGGAGGTTTTCTCAGACTGTTTTTTGTATATATAATATTAATGATACTTCAAATTTTACAAAAATACATGAATGCTTAATGTCAATTAATCGTGATTCACTATTTAAATAAATATATTGAGAAAATTTAAATGAGCATTATATAAAATAATTGTTCCATAAAACGAATTGTTAGTGCATTACCGTCGAACCATTGGTCAGAACAATGAACACCTTATGAATAACTCTCTGCAATGAATCCTTTTCCGCATTAATGCACAAACAATTCATTTTATGGAACAAAGTATTTATTTAAATGCACATTTATCTTAAGTCGCACTAAAAATACATAAAAATAAAATTACAGTGAATCAAAATAAAGGTCACATACATTTATGAAATGTTATTAAGATTTGCCACTATTTATACTACTACGATGTCTGTCTCTAAATAAATAGATACTTTGATCCACAAAATGTACATGCTTATGATTTATTTACTATGCATCTCTTCAAATGTAATAAGGTTGATAAAATACAATAAAATCGATTTATGACACCAACAGTGTTTTTTCACGACTTTTTATATGTGAATAATAATATTACCACTATTTTCATTTTTGAATAAACCTATTTTTAATGCCACCCATGCCTGTAAATCTAGTGTTAAATGCCGTGGTAATAACTCCGCTTTGAAGGGCTTACCGCCATTACGACTATTAGACAGATATTAAAACCGGAAAAAGTACCAAAAAAAATTAAACAAAATTAGAGCGATTTTAGCATATGCTTGCTCGGTGTGGAGTAACAAAATTTACATAAATTTAATAAGCTACAAGTAGCTCAAAATAAAATAAATAAATAAACTACAATACACATTTTTATATTAATCTTAGGCAACATATACTATATCAACGATAAAATAACATTATTTTCACACCAAAAAACGCAAATTTTAATATAAACACATTGCTTTCAAGGCAAAAGCAAACTTTTAAATAATTCAATATTTTTAGCCAAACTTATTATTAGTTAATCTATTGTTTTTTTCTATTTTTCATATACAAATTACAAAAGGTTTTTTAATATTCACCTTTAAATTGTAACCGATAATGTTTGTAATGAAATATTCCATAGTAAACGTGAAGTAATGTAAATTTATATTTGTGCATAAATTTATTTTTTATTAAAAAACTTATTATCATGATTTGACAGATTTCCCCAATACGTCATTATTATTAGCATACAAACAATATTTATACAATTATACATGTTATTAAAATAAAATAAAATATGGTGCACACCTAGCCTTTCAGCTGGGTGTGCACTATATATTAACACGCGCGTTCTGCCGCGACAGACAAGAATCGAGGAAGCGATCGCGACCCTCTGGGGTGATAAATAAACATTGAAAAGAAGAACAAATGTTTAAAATACATTTATAGCAAACATTTATTAGCTATTAAATATAACATTTATGATGGCATAACGTATCAAGCGGTCCGTCAGAACACTTTATAATATAGATTTTCACACAAGTCGCATCTAGATAGAGATAATAATTATTTTATATTAAGTCTAAATGTTTATTTAAAAAACTGGAGGCTAAAAAGAGTTACTGAAAAAATAAAAAGAATACATTAAAACCTTTACAGCCACAGGATTATCAAAAACAATTTAAATTGAATTATATTGTCAATTTATAACTCACTTTCAATAAAATTCATTAATATATTTTTCATGTATTGATAAAACACATAAAATTATAAATATAATATGATTATTGTATTACTACACATTTCTTCTTTAAATCCGAATTCTAATTCTTCCAGTCAGAAATCCCTCAATTTATCTCTAGTCAGTAAATTTAGAATAAAAAAATTTAATCAGTCATTTCAAATGTCTTAGTTCATTTTCATCCCTAAATATATTACTGTAATTAAAACAGCATCTACTTCTTTAAATGCAATTTATATGCCTTGGAGATTTTCCTTAATGCTTTGCATGTATATTTTCTACCTTTTTCAAATAACTTTTAAAACCTACACTATAAATGCCAGTATTCACGTTTCACGTTGATTTTATCTCCCTGATTAAAGTAAAAATTACACGTACAACTGTATATGTTACAGCAATAGAAACACTGAAATCCTTGAGCATTAATAAAAATCTATAGCATACACTATCGACCACATAGTTTTGAATTATAGCGAATACATTATATAACGAAAAAGTAAAACCATATGATAATTGGAAGAATAAACATGTTTTCTACATAATATTTGCATCTTAAATATCTCAAACAGAGTCACCAATGAATCGCTTCAACCTAATTGAATTACAACCAGTATAACAAAGTCACAAAATGTAATCTATTAACTCATTTCCCTACTGAATTGATCTAAACATTCAGTGAAAGTTCTAAAAGATCTTATCAAAACTTCAAGTCCATCATATATAAGTAAAGAGTTTAATGAATGCCGGTAGGTTCGTGACTTTGATCGATAGTCTAAGAACAGTGCTCAAGGGCCGACGTCGACTTACCTCAGTCACCAGCACGAAACTGCGCCCTGGGCATGCGAATTTTCGACCTTGCATAGTGTAGGTATTCGTTTAGCACATTTGAGAAACTTCGCCTTTATTGACTTCGCGACCGAGTTAAAACAGTCTTGAATAAAAACGCAAAACGAACCGCTTCGTCGTTGAATCAATACCACAATGAGTTTAATGTACGTGTGTACGTATATCAAGATGATAGCAATTTCTAGCTTAATGGCGATCGTTTACAATCGAACAAACGAAACAATTTAGGTTCGTATCCGCGAGGCGTCAATGATAATTTCTAAATAGAAAGTAGTCGATTTTGGCAATTTGTATCTGTAGCGTTAATGCAATTAGAGCAATAGGGATTTTGTAATTTAAAACTATGCTAAACTAAATCATTAACATAGATTGGAAAAGGGTAATTCAAGAGACATTTTAATAATATATAGTATAGAGCATTTAATTATTGTATTGACGAAATGGCGCGCAAAAATATCAGCCGCGGTGAAAGGGTTAAGATACTTTTATAATAGAATATTTAGTATATATTGTATTTCAACGCAGATTTTTTTAATGATACCATTTCATTCAACGGCCAAATTTAAGGGGGTACCTGTTTAGCATCAACATCAAAAGAAATAAAATCGTGCCGTTGCCGTCGCAATGAAAACACTCGGTTATCTAGCGTTCATTTAAGACTTTTAATAACAATATTACGACTTAACTTCAGACGCCGCCGCTTCTCTCTTCGCATCCCCGGCAGGGACATCATTTTAGATTTTTTCAGGAGAAGTATGTATTATTTTAAGCATCGTGACGCATTGGGGTGAATTGTTCAATCATCAATTTTTATATTATAAATAAATATATAATATAAACATCAGCGTCAAATAAAGACATTTCCAAAACTAGAGCGCAGAATCTTTCAAATATAAATATCAATTGTATTCATCGCAATATTGTCAGTCTGATATTGAATTATACTATTAATTAATATATATATAAAACCTTATTATGAATATCTGCGATGGCAAGCTAGTTATTATTTATTTTATTAATTTATTTAGCTTAATAGCTAATCTTTACATCTAACAAATTTAGTAAACATATATAAAAATATATAAAAAATACATAACAGAAAGAAAAAATAAAAATATACAATAATAAAGTCTTAATATTATAATTTATTTCTATATGTACGAAGGTGTTTTTTTATTCCATTTATGAAACCCGTTATATTTTTGCTGTTTCGGATTTCTCTTGGAAGACTATTATATAAATCAAAACCTCCGTACATAATTCCCCTAGCCGTACTCGTTTTCTTATACTTAATTATCTTTAAATTTTCTTTATTTCTAGTATTATATTTATGTACATCTTTATTTCTTATTAAATACTTATTAAAATATTCTGGTAACATATTATTTTCTAACTTATATATAAATACTAAAACATTCATACTCAATATTTCTTGAACATTCAACCATTCTAATCTATCAATCATACTTTTACAATTAGTTTTATTTTAATTTTTATTTAAGATTACTCTCATTGCCCTATTTTGTAATTTTTGCAACATTTGTTTATCTAATTTATTTAACATATTTAATAGTGTTGCACAATAATTAAAGTTATATTAATAAAATGAATGACACATTGTTCTTTATTGTATAACTAATGAATATTATATTAGGATGAATTGGCAGTTATTAATTGATATGATACTTTATTACAGAACTATTACAGATATTTCAAAGTCAATAAATAAACATTGAAACAAAAAATCTTCATTGTTATAACAACTTATAGCCTTAATAGTTAAAAAATAAGATACATACAATAGAAATTCACAGTATAGCAAAAAATATTTTTAAAATCTCACGCGATTCTTGATAAAAAAAAACAAGAAGATTATTTAAGCAATGATCATAAATATTGAATTTATAAAAAAAAACACGAAGAGAAAATAATGACAAACATCGATATTTGGAATTGAAATCGCTATAATGTGCGAGACAATTCTTAGTATCAACCGTTGAAAATTTACCAAGCGATTTGTTTAAGTGACCGTTGGCGAACAATGTCAATAAAACGGGCTGTTAACTCTTTGTGCACATAAATATCTGAAGCTTTGGAGATGATAATTGCAGAGCACATAATTCACGTTTCACAGGCATATCGGTCAGGGCGATTGTTTTAAAATTGCACCAAGTCTTGTGTAAACCAAATTAATATCTGTATGTGTAAATGGGTCATTTAAATAATTTGAAACCAAGAATGGAAATGCATTTTCAGCATGGCTGATTTTAGAACGTAGATTATTTATAAAATTTTCTTAAAAAAAAATCAGTATTATATCACTGTCACCTTTAAGTAGTTAAGGTTGAAATTATATTTGATTTAATTTTAAATTATACATAAAAAAGTATATAGCTCATTAATAAATAATGTATTTATTAGCAAAATTATCAATAATGCAACATAGAATATTTAACATACATTTTAATGTAAAAATATCTACTTTCGGTGTATCTGAATAAAAATACATATATTAAATAGTTCAAAAAATAAATAAGATCAGAAAACTCATATACCTACATAGCTAACTGTGTCAAATAAAAACGTCTAATATAAGTCAAAATGAAATACTCATTTGATTAACCCATACATCCCACTGACAAATAAGGGGCAAATATATATGATGCAAATGTATAAAACTTCTATATCAGATACAAGTAATATTATTATATGATGTTCTTATAAATGTAAAAGTACAAGGCTTGGCTTCTTATATGCAAAGAAGAAAACTGCTGCTAAAATGAATCACGAACTTGTTTATATTTGTGAAAATTACATGAAATCTATATCAATAATAAGTGACAATGAGTATGAAAAAAGAAGTAGAAGGCCATACGTTATCATTGATGAACTCATTAATTTACCGGTTGATTATTTTTTTAACTTGAACTATTTCTTTAAAACAAGTTAATGAATTATTTACATTTTTGTAATTATTGAAGATTATTGTACTAGCTTCATTTATCATAAGATACTGATGTGTGAAGAAAAATAACAGGTGCTCACTAAAAAGTCGCTGGCGTTTAAAGGGTTAATAAAACTCGTTTTAGTAGGCATCTTAATTATGTTGAAAAACAAGTCAATCCCAAAATGTAATGCTATAGCAATATATTATGTACTATATTATTAATTAAATTAGATCAGTTGTTGAGTTATATTATTTACACATATAAATAAAATACATATTTTTATTAACCTAACTTTTGAGATTAGCCAAATGTGAGTATCACAATGATTTAGATTTCTTTCAAGAACTATAAATATATTTTAGTTCGAATAAATGATCTACAATATTAATAGCATATTGTACTGCATGACTAAGATTATAAATAAAAAACTACTATTTTATTCAAACAAAATGACAATTTTATTTAGCCGCGCAGCGCAATTTTTTTTAATATTTCAGCCTTCCACTGGTAGACAAAAATTAACATAGATTGCTATTTCTATTTAACAAAAACCTCGAAACAAATATTGCAATTTAGCTTATTTAAATAAATATTCTACTCACAAACTGCAATTATTTTTTTATTTTGTCGCATAGAGATAAACATCTTAAGATCACTTACTCTCCGCGAATTTTATTAAAAGCAAAACACGTGTGCACTAATTTCCCCGTAGACGTGTATTTCCGCGCGTTATGATCTTGCCTTTGAAAACATAATTTTATTTTTTTGATTGACTTCTAACCACATATTTTATTGGAAGCCCTCTGCGTCAACAGATTTTCACAAAATATATAGCTTTAAATACGGATTTTCACAAAAATATAATAATTTAAATATTCACTGTTCTAATGAACTTATTTTACACATTTTTGTGTTTTTAGTAGTTCTATTTAATTAAAATTTAATAATAATAAAGATTTATAATGAAATTTTTGTATAATTTTCTCTATAACCATAAAAAAAATAGTAAAATGCACTTAGCCGTCAAATCCAATATTATTGGATTTCTAATTTTAAATAAACAAAAATTAGCATAGAAATTGCAATTTTTATTTAACAAAATATTGCGATTTTATAAATATTTTACTCACAAACTGTCATTAGATTTTTATTTTATTACGTAGAACATCTGTGAACCAATTTCCCCACGGACGTGTATATACGTGCGTTATGGTCTCACGTTTGCAAACATATTCTGTTATCTTTGATTGCCCTTTGAGCATATATTTTATTAGATGCACATGACACTATGGCTTTAGTCCTTCCCATCAATATATTTTGATAATAATATAACACTTTAGAGCGCACCACCACTCTCTAATATCGCATAGAGAATACCATATGTGTATAAAATTAATAATAATAATATGGCTTGTTTTATACTATTTTTAGAACTTTGTTATACTTTTATGAAAGTATATATATACATATATTCTTTTGAAAACAGAATAAAAATTTTTTCTATAAAGTCCACTTTGCCGATATCTAACCTGATATAACCTACTTTAATATTACCTCGAAAATGCAGGCTTTGTTTAAATATCACTTACATTTTCTTTCACAATAATATTATTTTTTATTGTTTGATTACATATTACGCCACCATTCAATATTAGCTCCAAATATTGATTTTTCAGAATTTCCTTTCGCGAATTGATAAAATCTCGTGCGCAATCAGAGCATAAAAATATTAATAGAAACCGAAAAAAAACATATATATATATCAATTATTCGCACTATGCTTATCAACAATTACAATTACATAACGAAAGTTAGCGTTGAACAAAAATAACTCCCACACAATAGAAACTAAAAGTCGGCCATCCATCGTCATTTTTTATGTTACACTAAGCAAATTTTATACATACGAACTTATCGTCAGTGATGTGAAAGTTCGGTAATAGTTTGAGCGAAATTCAATTTTTAATTGAAAGAATCGATAAATTATGGTAGGAGTCAAACCGCATGGTAGGTTAGAAATCGATCACTATTATGGTTATATTTAAATGGAAATGAAGGTTACTTTTATTAACTTCTCATCAACAATCGGAAATCGACGTCAAAATTACAGTAAAACACGCTAAGAAGTCATATATAATAAATATGTATATGGACAACGCCAATATTGTGATATTACAAAACGGATATTAGTATTACATATAGTACGTGTTCAATAAGCTTTCTGAAACTTATATAAATTAAAATTATTGAGGACAATTAAAGAATAATTTTATTTGTTGCAAGAATCAGTAGTAAATATATTACAGTTACTTATGTCTTCTATCATTATTTTTGATACATAAAAACCCCGAGGTAAAAGATTTTTATCAAGTAAATGAAAAATACTTGTAACGTGAATATGTGGGAAAATTAGGTAAGGCGTGAATTTATTTACATAAAACATTATTTTACCGAAAAAATACAATTAAAACAATGGCATAGATTATGTTCTTAAAATTCGTTAGCTATGTTTGATTAAATATGGTATTTTTAATTTGTATTTTTTTTTTAAATGCCTTAACATACCATTTAATTTAAAAAGTATACATTTTTCATTTATCATCTTAACTCTTTATATTTTAGTTTTAAGCTATAAAATAAACAAGTAAATTAACAAATGTCTACGAATACATTAGTTAAATATGATCTTGCCTTGAAGTTTACATATATGAATATCTAGCATATATACATCTCTTGACATAGATAACCAATATTAGTATAAATTTATAAATATTAGTAAATAAATAGTATAAAAAAAATATGATTTCGTGAGTCTTTATGTAATAATATGAAACTTAAAATAATATGAGATTTTTATGGTATTTTAAACAGCCATGGCCATAACAACTAATTGTCTACAAAGAAAATAATAAAGAAAAAATATTTTATAAATGCTGAAATTACAGAAATTACTCAGATTTCCGAGCAAATATTGTGCTGCTGTGTACTTTTCAATGGCTGGTATTGACTTTTTTATTTTTTTTAACTCAATATGAACATAGTCTATCTAATGCAATTTAATATTGTTTTAGTCTAATAGTTTTTTGGCAGCAGGAACTTTGTAATGGTTTAAAGTTTGAAACACTTAATGCTTTAATATTTTTTAAATTAAAATAAATTGTTTTTTTACAACATATAGTTATTATGAACTTGTATTTATTATTTACAAATATATTTGAATATTTCAAATATTTTTAAAACCTATTATAGTCTCAATAAATTATCAAAACATATCACTACACTGCTCAAATTCATAAAATGACATCATCAAACCATGCACTATTCACGTAGTATGTATAAATAATACATACTAATAAAATTACCCTCGGGGAGAAACCTTGTATTAGAAAAAAGATATTATAAATTGTATTACTACGCAGTTTGATTATATAATTTATACGCGGAAAGAGGATTCGTTTTAAATAGACAGTTTTTTCTTGAATTGTGATACGCAAACTTAATCTGATTTTCACTTTATTGACACTATTATTAAATTTAGAACTTTTTAATGAATTTTAATTGCAATTTCTAGATCGTAAGTGTTCATAAGCGCAATCATTTATGGCAAGGGAAACACCCTATGAGTATTCGATGCATACCCATGAGTCACCAAGTAAAGCATATTTTATGGGGTAGTAATTTTTTAAGTTACGGAGTTATTTAATAGAATATTTTCTATTAAGTTGTATTGCAATGCATTTAGATATTGTAACAGCCATACTAGGAATAGATGCCATGTATTTAATAATATAGCTTTCAATCAATATGTCACTGTATCGATTTTTTTAATATAAATCCAGCATGTTACGGATTACAAACATTATTAACGGGTCATTTATCTTTTGAACTTATCACCCTTTAAATCTAAGGGATCGATCCATTGCCATATTAAATAGAATGTATCTACATAGGTAAAGTTGAATATCGCAAGTAAGCACTGGAAGTAATTTTATTAAGTATTGCTCTAGCCGACCGAAATTCGCTTTTGATATTAATCTGACATTAAATATTAAAGAAAACGAGTTACGTGATCTTATTAACTAGGACGACGTGCATATTTCAAACGCCTCTCTTACGTATCCGACCGGTGAGGGTTAAAATGCAAGCAACGAAAAAAATTAAAGCGTGTCTAGACTGCCCCGTGGATACGAATGCAACTATAGGCACATACATGGTGTATGGCTGAGTTTGATATGACAATATAACTAACCTGACTTTGGGAGAGTAGTTGTGCGCGCAGCCTCCGAGGTCGCTGGACCACGAGAGATGACTGAGCGCCGAGCAGAGGTACTACTAAAACTACGGCCTTCGTCGCTCTCGTACAACGGCCGACCCCTTCACTCTGGCAACCTTCTGTGCAGACAGACGGTAGTCCCCTCTACTGCTGCTCTATACAGTATATTCTATACACGATACGACAGCTTCTCAACCTTTACCTGCAGACACCTGTCGGCGTAGTGTGAACTTTTCCCCTGTACCGGTCGCGCGCTTCCGATCGGAAATATGTTTTTGGAACTCGTTTTGCGGTGGAAAACTATACTGAAGACATACATTTTTAATTAGAAAACATTTCGACTAAATATACAGCTAAATCTGAATTATAACAATTTTACTTAAATTGGAGCTTATTTGGCAGAGAAGCTTGTTGAACTGGCGAATAAATTTTACGTCATTGACATCCTACTAGTATATGATTTTCATTGCTATAGATTGCGTAGCACATATTCAGGTGGCATTAAAAATGTATAAAAATCATAGTCGAGAGCAATCATAAATATCTGCACTTCAGATCATTCCTGAAAATAACATATATACACGCAATACACTGTAAATATCTGCAAGAAATTTAGTATAAGTAATTATAATGATGCAGATATTTTCCTAACCATTCCGCTGGTTACAGAAAAATACCTCGTATCTTATCGCATGATAAGACCAATCGTTATGTATCGCTTAAAAATAAATTTAGAACGAAACGGAGAGATCATCGGCAATAGAACATAGCAATGCATTTCTTTGCTGAAAGCAATTAATACTAAAACATAAAAATAACAATATAATGTATATTTTAAAAAGTTAAGATCAAACAAACTGTTCAACATAGATCTAGTTATATCCCAAATAATCGCGGGAGGATAGGAGCGTTGATCTCCTTCCATTTCCCCGGTCGTATAAAAGCCAAAACACTTTTTTTCACAAAATCATTTCACGCACACAGTTCAAGCAGTAAGAAAAGTAGCTGCTTTCACTTCAAGTATTCAAATTTTACAGGCCAAGCGGTCACTTTAAATCGCTACAAATTAAATTTTTGTAATAAAAAATATAAGCTGTGCTAATTACAATCACGCGTCACACGCAGCTATTAAAAATAATAAAATCATTGTAAATTGACCACTTACAAGTCACGAATCATTTTTTTAAGGTGTAAATTACCACTTATTATGGTGGTGGTTTGAAAGGCTAGTAATACATTCTTAAATCAACTAATAATATGCAACAGTATAATAACATAAGTAGTCTAAAATAATATTTTGATATCTATTTAAAAACAGTATTTTTCATTTATTTAATTAAATTAATACAAAATGTATTATATCGATAAATATTATTTATGTATTGAATCAACCAAAGATTTTTATGAACTTACAAGAATGGCAGATTGACATTTAAATAGAATTAGCTTATCTTTGTGACAAATATCTTGATGGATATTTTATTAAAAAATTATTAACATAACTTGTTCTATACTTTTGAATATGTTTAATTACTTTGTATTTATATATATAAATATTATAATTATAATACGAATCGATGAAAATTTTCTAAATAAAAAAATGTCAATATTTTCTTTGCAACACTAAATGAAATGTCATTCAAAACTTGGCAATTGCTATAATTAACACTAAATACCACTACAACATTTTCTTATCGATGATCAATTAATAATTATGACTGCGCAGGAAAAGTGTGTTTACAGTCTCAATTCTAACGATTCTTACCGTTGCATGTTCACGATCAAAACGTGAATATTTGTTCAGAATAGCTTCGAGTACGAGAACCAGTTTGCTCTTTAACACAGTTTAATCAACAAGTAACTATTAGATCGACGCTAAAGTTTATGAAATTTCAATCAAAACTCTAATGATTTAGAGAAAATAGTTTATCTGACAAACAACAATTTAAATATCTTTCGTGTACTATGCAAAACCTAGAATGATAAGCATTCACGCAGCATGAATCAAAAAACGTAAGATATACAATGACAACCTTGTACACTTAAGAATATTTACAGTTTTTTTTTTGTATAAAAAACTAATATTCATCCATAAAAACATGGTTTTTACATTTTTATAGAAACTATTTTTAGTACATTTTTAAAACTTGTATGTACATTTGTATTATTAATAAAAATATTTTGGGTGTAATTTTTCAATATAATTCTCGAAAATATTTTCATAAAAACTGTTACAGAAACATATGACATTTCCTGAAAAATCATCTGAATGTCACGTGTGTGTAGTTAGTAAAAGCAAATAAATACTAACTTTAAGTTCATTAATTATTTTTGAGAGAACATGACTAAGGATTAATCACAGAAAAGAGAAAATTAGAAAATGAAATAAATTATTGAATGATCATAAGATCATTTAATAGCTATACTTAGCATCTATTTTATTTTATATTTATACTACGAAAGTGATGAATTTCAATAGATTTCACTCTTTCACGACTCAAAAAAGAAATGGCAAAGCACAGCTTTACTTTATTGCAAGAGCAGCGGGCATTTTAAGCTACTGATGTTCATGCTTAATATATAATGCCACATGTTTATTCATTTTCACCATAAAAAAATACTGCTCTTATTTTTTAAACAGATGTGTTGATTGTTCGACAACAAAAAAAACGTTTGGTAAAAAAACTCGAGATGCTGTGGTGTTATTATTCAAATACTGTTACTGGATCAGGTGGCCCAAAACTTTTGCGTAGTACTGTATATCTACTGGTTAAAATATAATTTCACAGAAAAATACACATTCACTATAACATTTATACTTTGCATGTAAATGTATATATTACTACGTATGATATAATATAATATCATATAATTGTGTTAGCATATGCCAGATAAATTATATTTTCACTAGTAAAAATATATATTTACGGGCGAAAATGTATTCCGATATGATTTCATTGAAACGACATATTCAAAAAATATTTTCGGTATAGATTCGAGACTGTTTTTTTAGATTTTATTTGAGGGAATACCCAAGAATTTCTGGTTTAGAACCAGAGACGATATTTCAGCTTTTTTCTAGGGGAGGGGGGGGGGAAAGTTAGCCAGTCAGTGCTCGTTTTTTTGTTAATATTTAAATTATTAGTATTTCATTAAATGACATGCATTTTTCTGGCCAAATTCAAGGGGGGCAAATGCATGATAAATGACATCGCTGCATAAAATGAATACATTCATGTTTTTAATGGCTGTTCGACCCTGTCTACTTCGTATGCGAGAAGTAACAATAAAAATTGTTCCGAATTTGATTGAAAAGAACGCTCATGTGGTACATGCGAGCTCATTCATTGCGTTCAAAGACAAAAGACTGGTTTATATTCAGTACAGAATTGGCCGCCACTGGCCATGGGCAACGCGAAAGGGCATGGTCTTTATTGTATTTCATATGAATTCAAATTGATAGCGGCCGCGGCCCTCAACTTGACGATCACAGATTTGGCGGCCAAATCGTCCTTTTTGCATACAAATAATAAAACGGTGCTGTGCGCGATCGAAAACGACATTAACTTGCACGCCACGACTGCGAACGAACGGTCGTAAAACCTTGTGTGTGAGTAACTCACACTTTGAACAAAATACCAAAAGAAAGTCACGGAAAAAATCCATCGGCATCATACATTCATATAAGTCATAAGTCAATCCGATTAGTCATACTACCATAATTGGTGGAAACGTTGTGCAATTGTCTGTCATGGTTTACAACTTCGAACTATTTGATATTTAATATGGATTAGTCTATGATCTGATCCTGACATTATACCTGATTTTGTTATACAGAAGACACTAGAAGTATAAAGTGTAACCATATTAGCATTGCAAAGTTGCAATAAAACACATGTACTCAGAAGTCCATATTGTTTTGATTCAATTGCAGATCTGCATAAGTGGTAACTGTGTTTCAAAACACTATAAAATTAGCCTTAAAATATATTTATCACGTATGGTTGTGTACGAAATTTCTTTGTTTTTGGGAAGAGGTGTGGTTCTATTGTATTCCTTGCTCGCCCTTTTTTGTTTTTGACTGGTGGTAATGAACATAGTAACACTTATTTCTATATAAATTATTTTTTAAAAGTGCTCTAGAAGTACTTGCAATAAATCAAATCCCATACTAGTCTACTACGGAATACCGCATTGAAACTTTAAAGGCCACTAGTACACTTGCTTGAATGTTAAACATGCATCACTATACTGAACTTTCATTCTTTGATGAATTTCAATGTATTTCACTCTTTCACGACTCAAAAAACCAATGGCAAAGCACAGCTTTACTTTACTGCAAGAGCGGCGGGTATTTTAAGCTACTGATGTGAATGCTTAATATATAATGCCACATGTTTATTCACTTTCACAATAAAAATACTTTTGATTTTGATTTTTTTTGACGAACAATCGTTCGACAAAAAAATCGTTTGGTAATAAAAACTCATGATGCTGTGGTGTTATTATTCAAATACTGTTACTGGATCAGGTGGCCCAAAACTTTTGCGTAATACTGTATATCTACTGATGAAAATGTATTTGGACTTCACTAGTGAAAATATAAATTCAGCAAAAAATACACATTCACTGTATCATTTGCATTGCATGAAAATAAATAATGATAAGTATGTAAATGTATTATATATAAAACTATCTATGAAAAAATTAAAAACATATAATTTTACTAGCACTAAAATATATATCTACTGCTGAAATGTATTCCGATATGATTTCACTAAATTTACATATTTTTACAAATATTTACGGAATTGATTCGACTGTTTTTTTAGATTTTCTGTGAGGGATAACCCGATAGTTTCTGGCTTAGCATATAAATGCTGAAGAAATGTTGCTGGTAGCTCGAGACGACGTAGTCAAACTCAAGCTTAAGACCTCAACCAATAATATGAGACTCATTAAGTCTGCATGTGATTGAGGGTCATCAATGGATGACATTTCCATGGCAATCGACTGACATTTTTGAGAAAAGCGATGATCGTTACATATTTTTTTTTATTTTAGTAAATCGCATTTGCGTTAAACTGTTGCCCCTGAGAATGTTAAATAAATCAATATCATGAATTTATTTACCATTTTATTATTCGACATATATTGACTATTAACGAAACATATTTTATTTTTGATGTTGAAGCACTACAAGAACTTTTAATTGCATAATGAGCAACGATGACGCTCTAGTGTTGCAAAATTACGATTGTTACATAAAGCAATCGATTACATTTATTTATATAAACAAACACACGTTGCCTGTTAAATCGCTCGTTAGATCTTCATACGTGAACCGGTTGCTATATTTTCAGAATCTGTTTTTTTGTAGTTGACTCCTGTTCAATGTGGGGGAATATAAAAGGGTGGCTGAGCATCGAGCCATTGAATTTCCGTCTGGTGAGAGGACCTCAGAGGGACACGCGAAAGGGTGTTTACAAAACATAATATTTTTTATAATAAAAAAATATGTACTAGATAAATAATTATATATTAACTTCCGTAATATACTATGTATATATAAAAAATATGTTAGAAATTAAATATAAATATATGAATGAGACGCTTTCTAAACACCCAGTCGTTGGGTATTGCTCAACAAAATTTCGCACATTATGTGGGGCCCTTCTGAGAGTGCAATTCAACCCCGAAAGATATACTATGACTCACTGAACTTATTTTCGGAAGGTCTACATCGATTTTTACACAGTTCAGCCATTTTAACTAAGCATTTACTATTCGAAGGCACTATAAACCAAATCTTTATCTCTTGTGCCGAGCTAAACTGATTTATTGTGTTGATTGTAATATAGGATGATTTTATATAAGGGTTGTAAAGACAGCTTAATAAAAAGTCATTGCGGTACTAGAGCCCAAGGATCAAGTACATTTGTGTGTAAAATAATATTTTAGCTGTATTTCCTACATAATAATATTGTGAAAGTGGTATAATATAAATCATTGACTTGAATTATAATTTTGGTCAATTATCACAGAAAATGTTTTCCTAGATTTTCATAATCTCGTGCTGAATAAATAAAATAAAATCGACTAGATCGTGCATATTGATTGTAAGCTAAAATAATTGTTTATATTTAATATATACATAGATATCACTGATTTATAGACCTTGATTTCAGTCTGGTGTCTCACTACTTACTTAGTAGTTGTTGATTATGTTTACCACGCTGTAACGCATTGTGCTACAACCTGATAGATAATAATTCTCAATTAGAAATCGTCATTTTACGAACAAACCCTCGAGAAAAATCGTCAAAATAAAACAACAAAGGAGTAAACAATGACCACGACAGACTTAAAACCATAAACATTAATGACCGTAACAAGAAAATATATAACCGCCTGTACTACTTTTTGTGGTCATTGGGAAGCAACCACAACGGTTTCGTTTATAAAGTGTCACCCGGAACACAATCATGCTTCATTAGAGAAGCGGGGTTTGATAATTTATTTAGATAAGCTTTATTCAATTCATCTAAGCTTATGTAAGAGAACATATAAAACGAGATTCGCTACTTCTACGTCAAAATGCAACTGCAAGAACTACTCCATTTAAGACTCGTCTGGCAACAAAAGCCTCTTAGATCAATCTCCCGCATTCGACACCGCCGCCCGATACTGACATCTAAATTACGTATGTATACATATTAACTTGTAAAATAACAATAAGCAAACATATCTTACTAAATCTCACTAGCTGATCAATGATATTTTTTTTAAATCTGTTACAAAACATTTTATTAACAAAGTTCCGATTTTTTAATAGCCACCGTTTTGATAAAAACAACGGCAGCTATCACATCCTCAAAAGCATATGCTGTATTCCATATATATAATATACAGATAAAAATTATACCCGAGGGTAGTCATGGGATCTCTTGGTGATACTCGAAACTATTGATATTTTCAAAATCGCGATATGAGACCTCCTATAAAAGATAGTATTGAATTGAAAAGTACATAAAACGAGAGAAAAATAAGAATGGAAATAGTGGTCAAAATTTCAATGCACAAAACATACATTGTCTTTATTCAAACATGTAAGAAGAACTCATTCATAGCAACACTATACGGTTATTTATGGCCATTAATGCATTATGGCTCACTACCCTTAAAAATATTGAATAATTTACTCATGAGCCAGATGCGATTTTATTCCAAAAGCGTGCCAAAGAGGGTGAAACTCCTTCGACCCAATCGATGAAAATAAACATGCCCAATAATAGTCACAACTGCTAGCCATTAATTATATAAAAAGGCTTTTTGCGAACACTGAAAATTCGCGTAAATAAAAAAACATGTTTATTTAAACAATAATGAATAATCGTATTTTTATATTTACGATGTGATATCGAAAACTTCGCACTATTTTTTTGTTTGGTTATGTGAACTGGCATTAATGTCCTAAATTTGTAACTGGTGGAATTTTCATAAGTAAAATCTAAATTGTCTTATCAAATAGGAAATAATTAGAACATCTCGCAGTAATCATATATCTGTACAAAAACACTAAGACATATTCATGAAGACCGGGTAAATAGTTTAGAAACATCTTGTTTTTCTTGAGCAACTGAAAGGGAAAGTATTGAATATGATCCTCACAGTGGAAGGTCTGCAACAGCTACCAGTGAAAAAAGCATCGATTTGATACACAATATAGTCATAGCAGATCGGCGAATCAAGACTTGAGAGATAGTCGAGGCAGTGGACATTTTATATGAACAGTTTCAAAACAATTTGACAATCTGAATTGCTGCTCCATTATTAAGCTGATCCTGATATAATGGAAAAATTTTGTTATACCGATATGAGATATGTGTTCACCATCATTAGGCTAAATCAAAGCAGTATAATATTAGGGTTCACCACCTCCCAAACAAGATGTACGATCACCTTCTAAGTGTCGAACCTTAACAGGAAAATAGTAAATTGTCACGTGAATAAATAGAAAGCAACCTAGAACGTTAACAGTGTGTATTCCATAAGGATAATACAAACATCAGCAGTTACAATGACTAAAAGTTGTTTTGCAGTTTTGAATCGTTAATTCACCGCAAAATTATCCACAACGGCAACAACTTACATCACCAAAGTTGTAGCATCCATAACGGAGTATTTTGTAAAGCAGGACCAAGCATTTGATCAGGCTGGATTCATAGTTTTACAACATTGATGAACAAATACAATAGACTTAAAAACGGACCATGTTAAAAAAATAAACCCATCTCGGCATAAAAATAATTTGACTTACATATATTTAAAAAAAATCTGTAATCCGTCTGTTTAAAATAACGTAGTTGTTTTTTATGGTAGTGTTAGAAATAAAACAAGAAAGTTTAATTGTATATTCTTTATTGATTCTGTTAAAATTTGTAGTGATACTACAGAAATACAACTACATACGGTCTCAATAGTCGTACATGTTATTCAAACGTTACCATAGCCAAATGTCAACAAACTATCATGACATTAAAAAAAAATCAATGGTACATTCGCCATTATAAGTTAAAAATCAAAAACATCAAGTAAAACTAAGCGACAATAATTATTACTACTCCAGATCTGTGCAAAAAATTAATTTACATCAATTTTTATACTGATTCATCCATTAAAATATATTATAATAAAACTTTTGACATTTGGTTAGGTATAGATTTATTTATAAATATTGTATACATAATATAACATTGTTATTTTATAACGTGACAGGGGGCCACCAATCCAACAACTGAATGTTGTGACGTACCAAGTCACCTGTTAATCTCGGCTGAAGTATGTTCAACTCTGTTTGCGATGCAAAAAATATAAGACAAAAATAATGATTTATACATTTTTTTTTAATATAAAAAATAATAAATAAATAAAGAAATCATAATTAAATTACATTTCCTTTTGTACTTATCGATGTCATCGAGGCAAAAAGATACTTCAGGCGTACGGCTAACAGGGGAGCAGTGGCCCAACAACAGCTGTTGTGATAATATAAACAGGACGTGTTCAGGCATTATGAGCACGACCTGCAACATCTCACCTGTCGTAGAACTAACAAAAAATTTGCTGACAGCGTCCGATTGATCAATTTCTTTCGACACAATTGTTAGTTCTACAATAACAAGGGACCAACAGAGATGCAATGTTTTATTTTTATTGTATTTTTACCAGAGGTCCAACAACAGCCGTTGTGATTTGTACCCCTATCACCTGTCAGTTCACTTTCTCTTTATAAACAAAAATTTAACATTTGTCACCTGTTGACGTCGGTTGAGCGAACACGGTTTATCCAAAATTTATTTCCAGATAATCTTCGTAATATATATATTTTGAAGATAATATAAAAATGATTATTTGTATAATTTTAAGATTGTTACGTTATTACAAAAAAATACATGACTTTTAACGTGTTAAGTTTATCGACTCTAATGAAAAATAAAAACCATTTGAGCTTACCTTAAAATAGTCTTGTCAGGTATGAACGATTAAAAAAAATTAGACTGACCTGATGACTTGTCCAGGTCCGGATCATTCTTAACAATATCCCTCCACCACTAACAGTGTGAAAAAAAAACAACAAATCATCTTACAGAACGGGGTGTGGTTATTCAAAAGTACTGAATGATTATATTCTTAATTATTTTCAATATTTATATTTATTTTAATCATTCACTAAGCAGACGAAAGTAGAAGCTTGTAGTTTTTATATCGTAGTTATCAGCTGTGGGCGTACACAATGCGAAGAGCAAGAATAAATTAGGATTAGAGTTGATTTTAATTTACATACCGTTGAGACAAGGGCTCTCTTTTAAATGCGGAACCGTCACGGCCCAGTTATACATCTGTCGACAGGTAAAAACAAGTCAAAAACGGCCGACGCGATCATTTTTCATTTAAACGTAGAGTGAACATCATAACCACTATCAATCGCCTCGCACTTGACTATTTATTATTCACAAATTTTAACGATTGACGATCAGGCGTGTTAAAATTTAAACTATATAAATCAATAAATTAGACATTTAACAGCTATACTTATCAAACCTTATTACAATCGAACAAATTCACAATCTAAGTCTAAAATATATAATGTCACATATAAATAAATCAGTTACTCGTCGATAATAACAAATGTCATTTTACACATAATCGAGTCTATATAATATTATGTATGTATTGAGAGAGAAGAGAGAATTACAAGCTGAGCGATGGAATATTGTTCTCGCATATTTTTTTTAAGGAAATTAATAAGAGTAATCTGAAATGCACCGACTTCGTTTTGCGATCAGTCAGGGGTAGAGTAGCCATAGATGTGAAGACGCCGGAGGTGGGGATCACCTGTAACGGGGTGGCATCATGTGCAAGCCGCCTGCCACTCCGGGGAACGCCATCGTGGGACCCATCGTCTGCATTGGCGCCATCACACCGCCGAGCATCATACCTATGCACCACAAACAGAGAAAATTAGCAAAACAGGGTAAAGGGTGGGCAAAAATGTATGTGTGAAGAATAATTCAATCAGTGGTTATATAAATGTAATATATCATATATATAGAAATAACATAAACCATACAGTTAACGTTTTAAATCATGAATTGTAAGATAAATAAATTATCAAGCAACGTATTATCTTATTTTTCATCATAATTTTACAATCAACTATATAAATCATACCAAAAAATGAGTACAACGAGAGATGCTGATTTAATAAATAAAATGTATCTCGTATTGTCAAAGAACTTGTGATGAGAATTTTGAGACATTCTTGATAATTCAATTCTGTTTCTGTGCCTTGCATTAAATTTACACATAGAGAAATTAACAATAATCATTCACATAGCTGTTTTAATTACATTTAATACTCCTTTGAATAACATTATTATTTTAAAGAAAAAGGGTTATATATTAGGATCTATGGAATGTAAATACGAAAAAATATAATAATATAATTTAGGACTATCAAAAACAAAAAAGGGGTTCATAACAAAGTTTTAATTGTTTAGTATCAAAATGAGTTGAGAATGTTTTTAAGTACAGAAACTGTTCTTTTAGATCTTATCAAAAATATTCCACACCTTATAGATGCGGGGTTGACATTAAATAATGAAAATTTAATTAATCAAAAGACACTATATCTCCATTCTTCAAGAAGTCCGATTAGATCAATGAACATCTGTAAAGTATCATGTATGCATGCTGTTAAGATATGAACCAAATGACTTGAAGCAAATGGAAAACCAAAGTATTATAGGCACATCAAAGAAGATAAGATCAAATTCAATCAATGTGAAGAATTTTTTAAACGATTTTAGTATTTTTAGACATACGACACATATTTTCCTTAAAAATCATCTCTTCCGCTACTCGTATAATATAAATATAAAACAAATCTGTACATATTCCTTTATAACATAGTTGTTATATATTATTACATAAATAATATATGTATGTAATAATCAAGAAACACGGTAGCTAGTGAAAACTGACTGTTTGACATGATATTCTTCACACAGAGCGTAAATTATTAAATTTCAAATATAAAAAAATCACAATTTCAAATTAAACAAACATTTAAAAATGTATGGTTCAAATTATGGTTCAATTAAACAACGCAAATTCAGTCCATGAAGCATACATTTAGATAAACAACTCAATTTACATGTGTAGCTTAAAAATAACAACAGGGGACCACCGAGTCCAACAGCAGTGGGTAAATACCGCTGTGATTGTATAATACAACAATCACCTGTTTTTTTTTAGATATATTATATATAATATATGCATATATTTGTTGTCTCTCACCTATAAATTTACACAAGAATGATACGAGACTGGCTGAAGGATTTACCAGTCGACGAATGACGCAGCCAAATTATAGTATTAATATCAGCAAAGTGTAATTAATAAATCAACGATGAATGTTGAAGATTTGTTTGATTAAAATTAAAGTTGACGATGTAAAGTTTGATTTACGTCATGTTTTCGATAAAAAAAATCAGTCATTCGTTCATTTCAAATAAAAGATCGATGTGATCTCTCACTAATGTTGAAGATAACCTACTATGTAACGTAGTGCCTAAATAAGTACACTGAAATAAGTAGAAACCATATACTTACCCTTCAAACCTCACCACAAGTATTACAACAAGCCAAGACAGGCCCACAGTCTTGTATAAAACATTAAGTGTTGTGTTTTATTTCTTTTTTTGTAGTACCGAGATATTAAGAAATAAAAAATCTACCACTAAAATAAACATTCACATAAATAAAATATTTGAGTTGTTATTCTTTCCTTTGATTGTTGCGTAGTTTACTTCCGTCGAAGAGCAGCAATAGCTTGGTTAGTGCGTTTTATAAGGAATGTCACATCACATTTTAAAGTCATGGCACTAATCAAATATTACTGTTATTGTATACATAATAAAATAAACAACATAAAATTTCACAAAACGGTAACACCTTCGTTTACAATGATTCACTAATACGACAAAATGCATTTTTATAGTCTCTTAATTTAAAAAAATAATATTAAAATACAACATAATATAGTCAGTATATATATTATATTGTATATTTATACGTATTATCATAATTTTTTTAGCATGTATACATTACATATATGTATGTGTGTTGATGTGTAGTTGCGTATGTGTAAACAGAACATTTAACACGTGTTATGATACAAACTTCTGTTATCATAAAATTATTATGACAACATTTTGCAGAATGGAATAATAATTTTACTGATGCATGTGCAGCAAGCAGCCGTACTAATGACTACTGTATATATTTAATAATAATAATATATAACATCGACCAAGTTATGAAGGAGAAGCAAAAATGTGAAGAAAAAAGATGAAGGACCTAACATCGACTTTTGCCATATATCAATTGTTTGCACTACAAGAGTTCGCGGGCAGAGTACACCCAAAAATATATCACTCTACTTTTTTAAACACTTTTCAAAAAATAAATAAAACAAACGGTTCCACGGTAGAATAAAAACGTAGACGTACTACAAAAACGTCGTTGAAGAAGTTATATAAGACTGTGAGCTGCAGAAATGCTGTTACACTTATGTACAAACAATTTGATCCGCCACCGATACGTTTTATGCAGTTTGAGCTTACCTTGGTACTGCGACGCGTCGGCAAAATTCAACTACATAAAATATATACGACGACGTTATAGAACGTAGACCAAATTGTTAGATCGTGAAGATAATACTAGCCGTAAAAAAAACGAAAAAACGTTAAAAATTAAAAATAAAAATAATAATGATAAAAGTATCAATCTCAAAATAAAACCTACCACATTTTAATTTATTAATTATGTATATATATATTTATATATATGTATATATTATATTAAAGAGTGTTTTTAAAACAACATAACTAACTAGGCATCTAAATATCCAAGGATTCAAGTATATATAATATAATGTGATTTGATGAAGCAATTCACGACCATGCCAAACATTCAAGTACATTATAATTGGGCCACAGCTGTGCTAATCCAAGCGTGTCATGCTCGCCCCCTGGTTTTTGTTAATCGATTATTCCAACATCGTCGGACGCGAAATTTACTCTACGTTGGTATCAAATTGTCAAACCCTAACAAGAATCCAAGGAAATCTCAATACTGCTTATGAAAAAAATTACAATAAAAACTCATTCTCGATTTTGAGAATGATGTAGAGAAAATTGTATTGCAAGAAGTAAAATAAACACACGTTTGAAGAGAGATGAGACGCCATTATCTTGTTCTTTGTTCGATAACTCTTGCTTAGTGTCGCTTCCAGGAACATTTGAAACGTATTAGAGGAGGGGGCGATGATTAACAAAAACAAGTAGAGAGGAAAGCCTTGGATTATGATTACATACAGTAGTCCCTCGTCATCCGCAGCAGATACGTCTCTGAAATATGCACAAGTGCACAGAATGTTTGTTTAGATTACGAAGAGTTACTGTACATAACACAATGAATATGTTCCATAAAATACTCATTAAACCCATTCAATTACTGAAAGCGTTATTTTTTCTCATTAATATACGACGAGCATGGCACATTGTCAATCATCACCCCAACACATGGCAAAAATCTTTATAATTTAAAAATAATAATAATAATAATAATACATAAACGATAACCTTATAATAAAAATAACTGAAAAAAATATAAATGTAAAACAGTTAAAAATAAATAAACCACCATATATGTGTACATAAAAAATAATGTAATAGCACGAGAATTTACAAAAATCAATATTCGTCAGAGAAGACAGATTAAATAATATAGATAGTATAAAATAGTCATAGGCTTTTAACTGTCCAGTAAAAATAAAAATAAAACATAAATATATAAATGTATATATTATATGTAATGCAAGTAAGTAACTGGGTACTTGTGAATGTGGTCTACCTTTATGATGAACCGTGGGATGATCACAGTGACTTATTGTTTAGGCAGGGGCCCAACCCGTAGGCCCAATCACATCACTTTACCAACCGTATCAAAAAAAAGAAAAGTAAGGAAATAAACAAAAATATGTAATAAGTGGCGTAATTAACATCTGGCGACACATTTATTTACTTATTCGAGTATGTAAAATAAAGGACTAAATAATGTGAGACCATCTAGAGCAAAACAACATAGATAACCTACATCTTATAGTTAGTTATTCTCTTTATTTAGTCTCCAGATCTGGACTTACACTAGCTATGCGGATGGTAAGATACTGCATGTATTGAAGAAAAAAATGGAAACAGGACAATCACACACACATTACAATTATTGTAATATTAATAGAATAGCGTTGCAATACAATATCTACTCATCAAATTAGAAGCGATTGCTTTTTACACATCTTTTTTTTAAAAGTTAAACACAAAATAACATTGTCATCACATATATTATCCCTAAACTGTTTTTGATTATTTTTAAGAAGAAACTGAAGCGAGCCTCAACATTAAATGAAAAATTCTGATTAATCATGAGGATTAAATGCGGTTTGTATTGTGATGATCATGTCAGTTACTCATAAAATTTCATTTGCATTTTTAGGAAAAACCTTTCAATAAAGTTGTGAATGAAGAGTTATGTAGCATTTTTAAATCATTATTTTTGGGCAGAAAGCAATATGTTATTTGAAATAAAATATAATTGGTGCCTGATTAGCCTAATTCCTTGTTTTAAATCATTCAAACTAGGAACGTCCAAAACAACATAATCAACACAATACACATGTTCCTGTTTGAGATTGTTGTTAGAACATAGTAAATGAATAACTAAATAAAATGTGTCTATAGAAATCAAATCAGAGTTAACCTTAATAAGGAGTTTTAAATTCTTAGATTTTTTAAATATTTACCTATTTTATAAATGTTGTAAATTCTGAATTATATAAAAATGCAGGTTATCCTAATGGAATGAGTAGGTACCGTAGTAATTTTAATTCCTTTTATATGTAATTCTAAGACTTGATTTAAAAAAGTGTATGTACTAATAAAAAGCTGTGATTTATAAATAAAGTAATATTTTCAATTAAATAAAGACATTGACACATACTACGATTATCATTTGTTTCAACTAAAGATATGTACAATAAAAAATAAATAAAAACAGATAACCTACTTTAGCAATTAAAGTAATAATACTGTACTGAATCCATTTTTAATGTACATTAATATTTTACTGGACGAACGCATGTGGTATTCAAAAAAGGACACAATGAGAACATTTTCCTTCAATATTCGTCGAGTCTATGCCATCCGCATAATAATTTACATTACAATATTTTAATTTCAAATATAAACACACAATATGTTCAATAAATAATGTCTGTTTTAGCAAATTATGTATACCTTTAAAAATTACATTACAATGGAATGCAATCTGCAATTTCATAAGAGCTTTGTATAGAAATTGATAAAGATTAAGGAAGTTGTCCCGTTTTACGCGACTGAAAAACCCATTTCGGAATTGTGAAATTTACAAATTTGAAATACATAGTCTTACAGTGTTCTTTAAATATCTCCGATAAGATCCCAATAAATAAATCAAGAAGATCATTATCGCATATGTACCTGGCGGAAACTGCATAGGCGGCGGCCGCAGCATATTGAGTTGCGGCATCTGCATGTGTTGTGGCATGGGCTGCATCATATGCATCGGCCCCGGCACCGGGCGCGCCCCCACCGAGCTCATCATGCCCACGGGCATGCCCATCGCGCCCAGCGGTAACGAAACCGGGACAAACTGTGGATGTGGAGGCGGACGAGGAAGCGACCGAAGCAGCGCAGCCGTGTGAGCGTCTTGGGCCTGCTTTTGTGCCGCCACCGCTAAGTGCACGGCCATTTGCTGCTGCTGCTGCTGTTGTTGGTGGGCCAATTGCTGAATATGAACACAATACTTTAAAAATCAAAAACAACAAAGTTGATGTTAATCACTTATAAAAGTAACCTCAACTATCGCTTGTTGCAACGACGACTGGGATTGAGAAGCGGCGGACGAAGTCGACATCGGCGTCGACGTGGGAGTCGACGTCACAGTCGAGACGGCAGCGGGAGCCGATATGGGCGCGGTTCTCCGGTACCGAGGCTTTCTAGCGCGCAACTCTTCTAACGAGACGTCCTCTGGAGGATGCATTATTCTGGACGCGGCGCCGGTGGACGTAACTAACGTACGAGCGGGAGAACTAGTACTACTACCAGCTACTCCGGTCGGCGGTGCGCTAATCGTTACAGTACTATTGAAATAAAAAACAAACTATAAAACAATGTTTTTAATTATGAACGAATATTTTGCTTACTACGAGAGAACTACGTTTATTTCTAAACACATGCATTCGTGTTTACAGAAGTTATTTCAATCTTAACTGATCTGGAAGCTATATAAAATCTTTCAGCCATCTCTGGCTCTGTACCAATCTTTCGTTGCGGGAATAGAAATAAAAATAAATTATCATGTTTGTATATATTTAAGGAAAAGGAAGATAAATCACTTATTCATCTGACATTTAAAATGAAATCTAGACATTTATAGATGTTTTAACTCCTTAAAATAAAATCCCCGTAATAAGCAATTTTTTATTTAATGTTAAAGTATACCTATATGCAGGGAATGTAGGCTTGGAGGCTATCGATGGGCCGCTCGTCGAAGAAGGGGGGTTACCCGCTCCCGGAAACAACGGCCTGACGCCACCGACCACCATACTGTTGGACAAATTTTACAATGATACAATATATAATTTAAAATGCGAGTTCAATTCAAAAATATAAATACCCCGGTGGCGCTTGCATGAACGGCGGATGAGGCATAGGACCCATCATGGACATTCCTGGATTCATCGAAAACATTCCAGGCATGGCACCGGGCGGCGGTGCGGGAGGAGCAGGCGGCGGAGCCGGCAACAAGCCAGCGCCACCCGATGGTGGCTTTTTCTTGGCAGCCGGCTCATCGTCGTCACTATCGTCGTCTCGCCCTCCACTGAGTCCCCCTATAATAGCTTTTGATTAATATACAAATAACGACGTACTATTCGTTAAATATTACTATATACCAGATCTTTGTTTTTCATGTTCTTTTACATCTTCAGGTGGTATTCCTTCCATTCCGTATATCTCAATTTCGATATTTGACCGATTCGATAATGAATTCGGTACTTTATCAATGGCTTCCTTGTGAACCTGAAAAATTAATAAAAAGTGTAAGATTTGGAAGAAGACTATTTTTATATAAAACAAGTTGGAGCTGTAAGTTGTAACTCGTACAGAAATCTCTAGATAACACTTGGAACATTATTGGCATTTATGATTTATAACAGGCCTGCCCAACCAGTCGATAGCGGCAATATTTTAAGTTGATTTTTACTACATTCTTAAAATGTACTTATTTTGACAAATGTAATCTGAAAAACTTTGAAACACTGATGTGCTGATGTATCACTGATGTAAGGGGAATACAGATAAAACATTAGATTTTTGAATTCCGTCATTCACCTAATTACAAAAGTATTCACTACTTGGCGTTGTGGCAGGGTCGTTAACATATTGCTTATTTGTTTGCTTATAGAGGAGACATGACGTTCTGTATTTTAAGCTGTTTTAGTGTGCATAAAAGTGCAATACCCGAGTTGGCGTATACTTACATACATTGATTGTACGTACATTATCACTTTATCCCGGAAGTTACGCAAATCTAACATTTTCACCGCGAATCTATGCATGCCTAGGCGTTGATGGCTTACGATTTACGCCAAATATTCAACAAATATTTAAAATTTTAATAATGTAAAAAATACTTTAGATAAAAATGAATATTTCTTTTTATGAAGTAAAACAATGTGTTTATGTTCAAAAGAACTAAATTTTTAGTTAATTAAAAACAGCGCCACGTACGGACGTTGATTATATAATTATACGGCCGCGGTGAAAGGGTTAAAGCCCCATCTAATTATTATTAAATTCAATATCTAACAAGTAATTGTAAAAATGGTCATGAGTTCAACAAAAAAAATGAAGATATATCATTACTAAGAAAAATGGAAACACGATTCTTTTTTAAATATGACAGGATAAATGCTGTTGCTTAACCCATCGCTATACCGGTTGCAACAATCAGGTGACTCTCTTATGTAGGATTGTTTAGAAATTAAATAACTAAAATAATCGTTTTTGGTGGCTGCAGATCCACTCTAATCAGAAAAAATAAAATTATTGATCAAATTGAAGATGCACAACTTTCGAGAAATAGTCACGAGACGAATAAAAAAATTAAGTGAAGATATAATGTCAACTAAAAGAGGACATAAATATACGAGTAGACTTTTTCTTACAATTAATGATATTTATCTGATGGTATTTAAAGATTTTTAAATAAAAGAAGAAAAGTGGTTATTTAATTTATCATTCTTAGCAGACTTTAGCTCAAAACTCAGTGATTGGAATCTTGAATTACAAGGCAAAAATAAATATTTATATAAGCTCAACTACAATTAGAAATTATGAAAACTCAGAATAATTAATATTTAAAATCCAAATATTATATTTGGAAATACACTAATCCTTACAAATGCGGTACAAAAATAAATGTCTTATTTGAGCTCTACATATTTGGCTGAATCCGTATTTTCTGACATTATAAAATCATATATCCGAAATTATTTTAGTGAACATGTAGACCAATGTTTACGATTATCTCTTTCGTCATATAATCCTGACTTTAAAAATAGTGCCAAATCTGGGTACGCATCGATGTGTGCAAAATGAACATTATGTTAGATGTGAGAACTCGATATTAAAAAAAAACACACTCCAAGGAATACTTTTTAATTCTACGTGTTTTCTCATATGTGCATTTGTATCAGACATTTTCCCTCATAAATCAAGAAATAAAAATGACGCTTTATGATCCTTGAATTTTTAACACGTTTTTATTCAAGCTATGCGTACTACCACATACTAAACATGTCAAATTATCAGACAATTCCAACGTATTTACTGAATCTCATAATTTAGTTAACAAAACAGAAGCTGTAAGCTTCAAACATTTTTCCAGAGGATCTATTTAGAACTGCGTATTATATCACGACTGTGAAATGTATACACGATCCAGATAGTAAAATATCTTTGTATAAAATCCACAAAAATCAAAATTAGAGTTTAATTTTCCCTCACATACATTGTAGTACCTTATGTCATTTGATTTAATTCTAACCACATTTACACGTGTCGATTGTTGGCTTTCGTTTTAGTATAATTTTATTACAACTTTCCTGTGTTGTGTGATTTCTGTGATCGATTTATTTGATCTGACATTTTTTTATCATAAAAAAATAGATCACCACTAATAAAAGGTTGGGCTGCCCTGATTTATAAGCAGTATTTTCGTATATGTATTAAAATTTATTGTTTTAAATTTAACTACATATCGAAACTGGTTATTTTATGCAAAAAGATCAGTTTGGCATAATCTAAATAGTTTGAAGAATAAGGGTAAGAGGTTTTACTATGAAATTTACTGATCATTTTAAATAATGGTTTGTCGAACTTTTCGTCTCTAAATTAAAAGAAATTTGTCATATTGTGATTTCCAATCTGCGATTATGTAAATGTATTTGAAACATGACAAATTGTAAGAACAAAGATTGCGGCTATGAAATAGATAATTATGATGAATAATCACACTTTCATATTGGAATGTATTTGTTTCATTAAGGTTTGTATATTATAGTGAAAATATTAGTTAGTTTGTAAGGCAATTAATTTATGTTAGCGTATTTTTTTAATAAAATTAATTACAAGTAAAATATCAACAATAGATCGGAAATGAACGAATTGAGCCAAAAATGAATATCAGCGTATCAGGAGGCAAAACAATTTATTTTTTATGTTTTAGACTTTATAAAGAAGTAGCAAATTTGCCAATGTGACTTGTAAATTTATTATTCAGGAAACTACTGGGCTAACAAAATTTTAGTAAAAAATATAGCGAGCAATACATTTAGAATTCATGAATTGTTGATAATAAATCTACTTGGTTTTGCATGATTTGCAGACACGACAACCCAATTATCGTTTCTACTTTAATTATTACAATACATGCAATTATTACAAGTTTCACTTTAACTAAACGACGGTCAATTGATTTTTATAATTAGTATACAAAGTAAAAAGTTCAACAAGGACAAATAATAAATCTTTTCAACGCTCAGAGGAAGACTTCTATTAAAATTTTAACATTTACACATTTTGAGAAATATAAATAATAGTAAAACAAAATAATAGTAAAAGATTAATAATCGATATATTGCAATAATATGACAACTGCTACGAATCTTTGAATAGCATTTTCTTGGCATGGGGTCTTAATTTATATTTATAAATAGAAAAGATAAAAGATTTTTACCTGCATACAGTGAATCGATAATCCGGGACCAGTGTACAGCTTTTTATGACAAATGTGACATTTGAAATGCTTCGCCTTCTGGTGTTGAATTAGAATCTTTTCATCGTCGAACTCTCTGTTGCAATACCTATAGTACGCTAGTTAAGGAACATATTGATCTGACATCGCCTCACATCGCCTCGCTGTTTATTCACGATCGATACGAAGCTGAATGGCTCAATTGCGTCGTAATAAAGTAGGGTTATGTTTAATACCTTGCAAGATTAAAATGTATGGGACGTGATCGTAACGATTAGACAGATTGATGTTAAAACGCGCAACTAATCAGTTTACGCGATTGAAAACTGTCGCATACCGCAGTCGGTTCCAAAAATCGATCGCTAAAATTTTGCTTTATGCAGTGCCCGTGACGTCCGCCATGATTGGGAAAAAATGGACGCCTGACCTGAAAGACGTGGGATTTTCGCGAGCGGACGAACACAACGAGTGAAAAATGTGATACGAGGGTGTCAAAAGGATACCAGCACCAAGGTTTGGAAGCCTTCTTCTTTTTGCGCCCCATCGAAAGCCGCAATATGGCGTATCGACCGACCGCCTTATGTAACGCGAGACGCACTGCTGCCAACTTAGCGTACAAAACGGCTCGCCTACTCTTTTGCCCCAAAGATTATTTAAAAAAAATATTACGAATAAATTAAAATGATTAAAAACTTTACCTGATTTAAAACCAATCATATAACTTTATTAAATTAATATAATAATGAATTTATTCAAATTATTATAATAATAAACTTCACTTTAAAGTAATGTAATGACATAATTTAATTGTATTTATTTATTAAACTAGATCAAATTTATATGTTACTTTTTTATAAAATAAATTTTACAAAATGTGGCCAATTATTCATTGTGCTTTATTATCGAAAAAATCTTATCTTTATTCAAAAAATATCTCCTCCTCCAACAAATATATTAATAATAATATAATAAATTTTATATTAAGATAAATTTTATAGTTACTTAATGTTCCTCAACCTCTTTTAACGACTACGGCTTTATTGCGATCAGTGACGGACAAAAATTCTCCCTTTTCATATTTTTTGTGAAAATTCAGGTTAATTTATAAATAAATTTGTGAGAAATTCTATGTAATTCAGCGTGAAAAAATGTTATTTTCTTTATCATTTTTTTCATCCGAAAATTCAATGTATGCTCGAGTCTAATTTGGAACAAGAAGAAACAAGTCTTCTGTTATATATGTCTGTGATTGAAAAACTGGAAGATAGAAATATTTCAACATATCATTCTAAAACTATTTCCCTTCTCTTAATCCTAATTTCTATGTCATCGTTGTAAACGTTGTATTGGTTGTGGAGGCCAAAATAAGAATCGAAGTATTTTTGGAAATGGAAAACTGCTTTTCGATGCTCCTAAAGAAATAAAACAAATTGAAATAGTCGTTCCTTTATTCGGTAATATAGAAAATAACATAATAAGTAAGAATGAAATAAGTAACCCTAAAGAATATTTAAAAATAGTAAGGATTCATAGTCAAGTTGTCAAATTAGGTGGAGAATGTTGTGTCTGACTGGAAATCAATTGCTGACAAAATTCTTAAATCAACCGGTCAATGGGATGAACGGTGAACGAGGCATCACCTTTCATCAATCTTCCTATCGAGGTCCACCAAAAGAATGTGTCGCCTTCCGCTACTATCACGTTAGTGTTACCAGAGTGCCGCCAAATTTTGGCCGTAATGAATGAATGAATAAAAATATAAATAAGATTGAAAAACTGTATGATTTAAAATTGATTTATTTACACAAAAAAAATACTGAAGGAATAACCACAACTAATACAGCAACTAATTACTGATTTTTTAATTTTGTCTGTGGGGTGGGAAGGGGGGTTGATATCATGTTTACATACGGCTGCCAGTCTTCTAGGCGCTGTCCTGTCTAACACATAGGTTCAAAGGAAAAAGGAGCTCATACAATTAATATTTTAATTTCTCCTTCGACCTTTTCAGGAGGGCCGCTTGAAAAGGCCGACTTAACGGAACTTCAAATTACAGGGTGGCAATTACACACAGATTGAGACACTGCAGTAGTATTTTTATTAAAAGTTAATAATAGTTTACATGTATGTTATTATACTGAAATACATACATGCGGGTGAAAGGTGAACGAAGCACCACCGGCCGTTGTTTTTCCGTCGAGGTTCACCAAACGAACGTGCTGCTCTCTGCCGCCAGAGTGCCGCCTAGTTTTGGCCATAATGAATGAATAAATAAACATATAAATAGACCCTTATATATCTATCAAAGCTGCACACTGCTGAGTTTTAGTAAATTACACCGGAAACAAATACGAATTAAATAGAAAAACATTACAAATTACTTTGTAAAAGTTGTAAATTAACGATCTTTCATTATTTTTTTGTTTGAATTTCATTCTTCTTAAAAGTAACTCTAGCATTAACTCGAAGGCGTGGTCGTGGTTTTATAAATGGTTTACTGGAACTCTTGTTTCTATTTTAAAATTGAATTAACTAAATAATCAAAATACGGAAATAATTATCCTCTATTCGAGCTTCATGGTTCGCTCGCTATAGTGATGTTTTGTTATAAATTTCTTAAAAAATACAAAAAAATAAGCTTTTTACCTTTATTTATTTTTAAGAAGTAATACATTTATATTTATTAATAACTTCATAAACTCCATCGCATATGTATTAATACAAGTTCTCTCTTAAATGACCTGCCATCAAATACTTTTAGCATAGTTTAGTTTATTTCAGATTTACTTAAAATATAATAAGTATTTAGAGAAAATACTGAAATTATATTTTAATATACTATAATAATATCTATAGAACCAAAAACCTTATCTCGTCTATTGTTTCCAATACATTCAGCTTTTAAGAGTACGAGCGTTAATAATGGATCTTAAATCCTGTTTCCTTTGTGTTCTATATATATAAGAAAATTAAGAAAGAACCTTGCCTAGTTGGTAAGAAAATAATTTTTAATTCTTGAAAGTAATATTTTATAAATTTTCATTACAAAATTAATCTTAAATGCAAAATGTATTTTCTCAGCATTCTCTTTACCCGTTCACCGTTTATTGTATTGTTTGACGTATTTAATTATTACTAAACAAAGAGGTAAAAAAATGTTTTTTTTCCATATAGGTATTTATTATAAATACTAAGATCCAAATAACATCCATATTTAAATTAGACGTTGCCTTAGCTCAATTGCATTTTAATACCAATTTTATAGGATCACATAACACATAAATATATGTACTACTATGTTTAATACTAAAAATGTGTTGAAATGTTACATAATAGCACTATCAATATAAAATATAACTAAAAAACTATCATAAATTATTCCTAAGCATATAATAATCTTAAAATTAGAAACAAAATGTTAAAATAAAACAAAAGAGAATGAAAAATGTTATATTCAATCTTTGAACAATCTAACAATAGTTTATGTTAACAATATAAATGTATTAACAATGTCACTTTAGTTAAAACCAAGTGATATTATCGCAAATTCTCCATATTATCCTTGTAGTTTGTCAACTTAACGTCTTTGTGTGGTCTATATTTTAATTCTATCTATTTTTATACAAGACTAATAACAAACAATATAGTATTTCAATGCAGAATAAAATAATACTTATATAAATATTGTAATGATATGAAATTGTAAGTAGTATGATCATCATATAAAACGTTTCATTACTAATTTTGATAAATATGAACAAATATATATATGTATGTACGTAGATGTAAAGCTGGTTCGATTGACATCCTCGTTTTAATATTAGAAAGAAAATAATCTACAAATAATATCACTTACAGCAATTGACAATTTTGCCAAAACTGCTTAATTATAAAATAGACTAGTATGTATACATATACCAACTGAAAATTATCATTCATCTCTAATATGCGCAATGTTCTAATCTGGGCACATGTATCTCATACATATTACATCGTCAGGTTAATTCTAACTCCACGTATTATATTGTATCATTAAATTGTCTTTCAACTCCGATACATTTTTCTTTTTAAACTGAATGAGAAAGTTAATAAATTATAAAACAAAACTACTGATGTGGGATTAGAACGCAACGGGCGATATGTATATTAAAAAAAACAATCTTTAATAAATAAAATAAAATTACTCCTTAAGAAAGAACTAATTCTGAACTTAAAATTACATATTCACAATAGTAATAAATTAAGGAATTTATATTTCAATCATTCAACTGTAAGTAAAAATAACAATCAATGTCGTGTTTCTATTGTGATGGTAGTTCCGTTCGTCGCTGGCAATTCGGCGATGTTGTGAGAGTTTCCATTTAGATGTTTGCCGTTTTTCAACGCCTTTTGGTTTTTCTTGTTTTGTTTCTTCAACGCGTTTGCTTCGTCGTTCTCTGGATTGTCCCATTTTTGCCGTTGTCCAGAACCAAATATGTTATAAAAGGTCGCACATACGATGTATATGATGGCTGCAATAAAGAATACTATTCTCCACCGAGCTTGAGTTGGCTATAAAATAAAATGACAATCAATCATCACAATAATTGTAATATAATAAATAAATAATTACATATATGATACTCACATTTCCCTCTACGATCATACCAGCGATTATAGGGGCTAATAAACCGGTGAGATTCGCTAAACAATTTGTGAATGACATCAAAATGCCAGCAAATCTTGGCGAAATATCAAGATGGTTTACTTTGAAACCTGAATAAATGCCTCCATTGAGACCTACGCCTACAGTTAATATAGCTACTGTCGCCATAGGATTACAACCGGTATAAGATGCTGCCATCAAGCCGATAGCTGGGCCATATTGACCTAAGTAATTTATAGAAATGATTAATAGTTCAATATATTAGTAGTAAACGAGGTTTGGCTTTCAAATACACAGATAAATATTTAAATATTAATATTCTAAAACATACGAAGACCTAGATGACCGATATTGTATTAGGATTGCATGGCATATATAGAGTGAGCGTGAATAGGTGAACTGTTAAACTTTGAAACTATGGCCCTGAATAAATTATATTTTTGATTTGTCAACTTCTTCACACTCAACACGAAATTGATAACTTCATAAATCATATGATCATGGACTCTCTTCATAATGGGAAACAATGAAAGAAATCGAGTGTTTCCGTGTTGCAAAATCTACTAACCAGCCAAGACTTTGAGACGTATTTTTAAACCGGTACAATGCCAGTCAAATCAAGACCCTTGGAAAGTCTATTAAAATATAAAGTTCCTTCCCACACAATGTAGAAGGTGAAAAAAAGCCACTACATCTACTTTTTTATAAATGTTTCCTAGAAGACTCGTACGTCTTCACAGTACACAAGCAAATGATTATGTATGTATATTTAATAGCCAAACACTGAGCATGCTAAAATCGATGCCTTACCAATACTGTTAATGATTTTTCTAACTTGTGTGTGATTAAATCTCTCTGACGAAAGCATCCAGTCAGCTATAAACGATATGAATATTGAGAACATCCACATAGCAAGATATGGCAACGCTGAAACGATTCCGTTCTACAAGAACATACAAGATAGCGATAAGTATATTATAATATTATCAAATGAAAATATATGTATTTACAAATAACGACTTACGCTTTTGATAGAGAAGTGTAAAATTTGCTTCATGAATGTGGGTAGTTCAGTCATTAGAGTTTCGTAACCGTAGTTTTGTCCCATGTGAGCCAGCATGATGGCCCAGAAAGGCAGAGAAAATAATATGGACTTCCAGGGAATGGGCGGAGACTAAAATCAATTTGTACAATATAATAAATCAATCGATTTGAGTGTTAAAGAGTAAGAGGAGACTTACACTGGAGCCTGCAGTGCCCCATATATTGCTCAAAATATACTTCTTTTCGTTTTCATCTATGCTGGGATGTGATTCAGGATCTTCGTGGACCAAAAACAAAAATGCAATAGACCAGATTGTACCGATGGTGCCGAACACGTAGAACACAGATGGCCATTTCAAATCAGAATCGGCCAAAATTCCAGACAGAGGCATCGATATCACTGTTCCGAATTGAGCTCCTGAATAAAAAAACATTTTTTTTTAATATTTTTCAATGTAAATGTAAATAGGTGTATCAAATAAAATGTGTGTATATGATAAATATATTATTAAGCATCAAAACAATTTTAAAATTTCAAAAGGAGTACGATAAGGGGATGTCTTGTTGCTGATTTTATCCAGTATCAATAAGAAATAACGAGAAAAATCATGCGGGCAAACGCTGATGATATTTTATGGATATAGTAGGAAAATCTGATAAAAATATGTATATAGGTAAGTTTAAAATATGTATATAGGTAAGTTTACCATTTTTATGAAACTCTAAGCCGAGACAGCTAAAAAAAGGTCATTTCGGATTTTTTTATATTTTGGTAAAAGGATGGTGAGAGCTAAAAATATAAAAAAGGTGGTTACGAAAATTTTTGTTCATTTTGTGACACTGAGATGTGCTAGGTTGGATGACGGATACTGGGAGAATTAAAAAAAGGTAATCTCAAAAATGTTTACGAAACCAGGACCGGTGGTGTGAAACCGAGTTAATACCGGTCAAACCGTGCCGTATGATAAGCCTATATGTATCTATATATATACATATATACATTGTTGTTGCTGTTAATAAGATAATTGACAAAGTAGAAGTTACTAGTTAATCAGTCAAGTTCATAAATTGATTAAATTGAAGTCGATTACTATAGCACAAATCAACCCTTAAGAATGACAGCTCTATTATGCTGCTAAAGAATTTGAACCTACCAAAACGATTTTAAAGCGAAACCATGATTATTCTTAGATTATCATTGTTTCCTAGTGGTTTACGTTTTAGTTTAAAGCGATTTATATTAAGTGTTGAATTTGAGCTTTTTGCAGGGGGTGGGGCAAAAGTTGGTCAGTCAGTGGTCATTATTTTAAATTTTGATTTCAAATGATAATTGTTTTTACGCCCTCCTATTGACCAAAATTAGGTTCAAATACACTTTGACCAATATTCTCATATCAGAATTCCGTAGCAATGTTGGTAAAGATAGCTATTATATTTTTTTTAAATAGTGTAATATGCAAGTGCAGACAAACTATGGAGCAATACGCGAGATGCGACGTCTGTCTATCCTTCTTCGGAGAATTGAGTTGGCTCAGTTTGTATGTTGGACTTGACCTAATGAAAGATCTAAAACTGTAATTAGTAATAGAACTTTCATCAAGTTGGGTTTGGTTTGGGTTTGACAGCAAATTTACGTTTCACAACTGTCAAATTGTGTTTCATGGACATTTTAGAGCAGTATATCATTTCACTAACGCTTATCAGTTAAATTAAATTTTCGCTGATGAAATATATATATCTACTGGTGAAAATGTAATTGGATTTCACCTTTGAGAGATAACCGGGTTATCTTCTTTGAGAGATAACCCGAGATTTTCTGGTTTAGAATCAGGTACGTAATTTCAGCTTTTTCCATCAGGGAAGGGGGCAAAAGTTGGCCAGTCAGTGGTGGTTTTTTTAATATTTTGATTTCATTAATATTCATAGTATTTCATTATATGACATGCATTTTTCTGAAAAACTCACAGGAGATGGCAAATGGCCTCCTATATGACGTCCCTGGTTGAAGGATTCAATATAAAAAACTATCTGCAAAAGCTTTAATTCAACTGATAGTAGCCTATAGAAGCAATGTATTGACAATATGATATAGCCCTCTATCGACATTTTCCGGAGCTTAAAAGCTCAAATGGATAATAACAGATTGGATGGAGATGACATCTTATCTAGAAGGAGTAAGTAAGTAAGTATACCGGCATAGACGGCGGCTCCCATTCTACTCCTTTCATTCGGCGGTATCCATTTAGCAAGAAGAGCATGAGTGCATGGTACAATTGGACCCTGAAAATATATGTTTATTGTAGTTCTTGCATATTTTGTAATATTATATTTGTAGTATTCACAATGAAATGTATCTCACCTCTCCTAATCCTTGAATGAACCTGACGAATATAAGCCAACCGATTCCTCCTTCAGCAGATATTGGCACAAGGAATCCAAATAGAGAGTTGATCAACATTCCACCACCTAAAAACCATCGGGCGCCATACTTCTTCGACAGTATACCGAATGGAATCTGCGTTATTACGTATCCGTAGAAAAACGACGATAGAATATATCCTTGTACCGTCGTGGTCCATATATATTCTCCGTCCTGATCTGCTGGCTGAAAGAAAAATAGATATAGGCAATCAATAAAACGTACAAATCAGAAGCGAGCTATGATATAAGTTCATTCCTCTACATTATAAAAATTAGACTTATGAGAAAGATTGAAAGTGCTTATACGCATGAGCTATATTCGTATACTCTGACAGATTTAACTATAATTGGAGATGTATACGTTATAAACGTCTATACATTTACAAGTATACACGGACTCTGAAACAAATTGCCGTCGAGCATTATATTGAAAAGTTGGCATCTCCATTTTATCTGCAAACAGAACCGATCTCATTTTTTGCAGTGTCATCGTAGCGACCGTTGGGACCTATACATGGCGATACACTGTATAAAAAAAGGTATTCTCATTCTTAGTCTCTTTATGTAATGATTTTATTTAAGGCGCGTCTTTCTTCTCACAATCATAAATACTTACATCTCAACATTCTCAAATATCGGTAAGCGAAGCAACTTGATAAAAGGCCCTTAATGGGCGCTCGTCTGTAGCTGATGAAACATGCACCGAGGCGCAACGACACTATGCCGTTTAGCCAACGTACATTATAAAAAGCTGAAACAATTATCCACGTCTGAATTAGTAATAAATTATCATATTTAACATGAAACAATACATTTTTCATAACATAACACAATAATAACATTTCCAAGAGTTTACACAATTAGTTAACGAGCAGCTTCTCTGGAACAAGAGTATTTAAACACATAAAATAATTGAGCAATTATCAATTATTTTCTGAAATTGTAACATTACTATTATTGTTTTATCAAATATTAGCTAATATACTACACTGTTGCACCATTTAACTCTATAAGTGTTTACATAAATGCAACGAGTGCTTTTTACTACTGATTATCAAAGAGATAAAACATTTGTTTAACTTTTGAATACAATAATTACACACATCAGATATGCTTATATATAAAATATTAATATCATATATGCACAACTTTTAGTTGCTCGTGTATTTTTTAAATAACAATACAAAATATAATGATACTCGGACTACTAATAATCATGTATACAATAAATAAATTCACACTGAACAAGGGCTCGAATAAATACAGGACGGTCCATAACTCACATTACCATTTAAAAGAAACCTTTCCAATACTGGCCACGTCTGTGTTTAAAAGAAAAAGATATTTCCTGTTTGGAACATTGAAATATTGCTTAATTTTTCCTACATGGGACCAATATTAACACAGTTGCAACTACCATATTGAAACAATGAATTTTATTTCCATAATCAGTGATTAGACAATTTCAGCAGCAGGGATATGTCATTGATTTGACACAAACCGTAAGACCACATTCACTTTGAAGAGCAAATTATATACTATCGAAGATGTTCTGATAAGCTCGGAAACTCTTAACGTTTGAAAATGTTTTTCAACTGCTCGTACAGCTTCTAACATCAATCTTCAAAGATTATTAAATTGTGTCACGTTTGCCAGATTTTACAGCATCACACTTAATTCTTTGGTATAACCTGAAAGACCAAATCAATAAGTTGTTGACCATTCGGGAATAAAATCAAACGCCGAAGCTGGAGCCATTATGAAAAATGACGTAGTAGAGAACCATTGTTTGTGATGCTGAAAATTGGATTCATTTACATGATCATGAAATTTTAGTGTAGAAAATCTCTTCATTTGATGACAACAATATCGCTTCCGCTAAGCTCTATATGAACAAGCAGAGTTTATCAGGCCCAGGTCGCAGCAATGTTGTAGTTGCAGTGTTTATAATACCCTTATGAAGAAATAAAATGATATTGTAAATAAAAAAATCATGGTGAAGAAAAAAGCTGAAAGCCATCCATCGTCACTAATGACCTCATTGAAAAAAAATCGTTTTAATAAGCATAGAACGAATAATGCCCAAATATTGTGCTATTGGAAACTCTACGCGCGTTGGGTGCCAAATAGATCAGCCGTGTATAAATAGATCCTAAAATAAAATGCTTCCTTGACTTGCATCTTTAACTTCTGTATATATAAGGATGAAATTGGATTTGTTTAGTTTGATAATATAATCGATAGAACAACCAGTGGCATCATGGATAAAACCAAACTTTAGTCGCACAAGTTATCATTTTTTAATTGATAAAGCAACCTATAGACCACCCGTACAATAAACCTACTAATATGACTTACACCTGAAAATATAGTACAAAATTTATACATATTTTATTGATCTTTCAGTGTGATGACCAACTGCTAAAAAAATGAATCATAAAGTATCGAGTCACATTCTGTCAGAGTTACATTTTAAATTCCCATCTAACAATGAAACATGAAGAAGACAAACAAGACGATAATAATTTATGAAAATGATACGGCATCTGAGCCCATTATCAGTTTATAACATAACGTGTCATTTTTGTCTCAATAGAATGACATTAAGACGATGATCCAACCTTTGTCGCGTTTTCGGGACGGCCACATTCGTTGATAACTTCATGATCATCGTTTATCAAAGCCGTATGGTTGACCATGGCCACGATGGCCACCGACATGTTGGTCCTCATGATGTAAGCGTTGGCCATCCCCAAGAACAGCATAAGGGTGACGAAGTGCCTCGTGCCGAGACATGCTGAAAAACAAATAATAAGTTATTAAATTATCTACATGTACAATATAATATATATGTATGTATATATATATAAAAACATTGTTGATTATGTCATCTATTATATGTATTATATCAAAACTTATATTAATTTATATTCAATAATACTATATTATATTTTATGTAATATATCAATATTTATATTAATTTATATTTAATACTAATATATGTATTATATTTTAACAAAAGTTTAAGAGTCGTTGATAAAAACGATATCACGTGTAGTGCATTATATTAGTCATGTCGTCATATGCTAATGTTTGTTTCAACTTAATGGCTTTTAATGCAAATGATTCGAACGAATCACTACAGAGTTTCTAAACTATTATCGTTATATTTAGTTAAAAAATATTAACTCAGACATTTAATTGGCTGCGCTGAGCGAAATTTTAAAATAAATTTAATTTTGCCGCATAGTGCGACATTTTTAAATATTTTTAAAAACATATGTTTTTATCAATATAAAAAAGCTGATTTAACAGCATTTGGCGCCTAAATTAATTACAATTGATTATGGACAGATTCACAAATTATTTACAACTGGTCTTCAGAAATCTGTACAAAAAGGCAATCAGACATAAGTAGATATTAAAACCACCAGACAAAATCTGGGAATCGGTGACATCTATTTATTATTAATTATAAATTATTAGGTAAATTATAATTTACAAACAATAGATGTCACTTTGCAGTTGGGGCCGATTCTTAATTATTATTTTTTATTTATAAAAACAAAACCATACGGACTACGAACGATTCCAACTGTTAATTATGTTGAAATTTAAGACCTTAATCTAAAATCTAAAAGTTAGATTGCAATTGTTGAAAGATTTTTAGAATAAAATATCAGAGTGGGCAAAGGTTGAAACACCTCTTCTGAGGAACGGCAGCACAGAAGCAACTGCAATATGCTGCCGTTCTTAAAACTGCACAGTTGATGAATTGATAGATGAACCCTAAGTTATTGAGGCTTTTATATATATTACTATTATATTAGCATATGTTAACATTTTCGCCTTGCTTGTTTACATATACATATGTATATGTTTAATTGTTCTACCTCAAATATGAATATCAACCCTCTGAGCGGTATCGCCGTACATGTATAGTCCATCCAAGATGTTAACGCTCATCATTGTTGTGTTGGAAATAAGGGTGCGTGTACGCATGCATGCATACAATAATAATAAATAAATAAAAATACGTAAAATTAACTCACTCTCAGGCGTATACTAACAAATTAACAAATGTGTATAAATATACTCACTGCTCAAAGGGTTAATAATTATAAAATCGTTAAATAATATACATAGCTTGGTTAAGAAATATGCGATATGACGAGCCCATTATATGGTGGGTTGAGATTATAATAATACCGGTAATACCAATAATACCGGTATTGACATTATTAGTATTATTTGAATTAATTCGTTATTACCAATAATGTTCATTCATTCAAAGTCGAAATATAGAATAAAGATGTAGTAACTATTGTCGTCTTAATATTATTATTTCTAGAAATATAATAAACAAGAAGGTCAAATTTTGACTTGAGTTACCGAAATTTATTACTAATTAAACGTCTGCATATTTATGCATATTTTATGTTTTTAACAATAAGAAGCTTTTAAGCAATCTTCTTTACATTCAAGTACTTTTAAAAATATTTTATACGCTGATACTTTATTGTGTTGTTTACGAATGCTAACAAAAATCTCAATAATATTTAATTTCAAAAGATGCATCTCTCGTATACTTATATATTTTTACTGGTGTTAAAAGACAACATAAATAAATTTAAAGTAACATTTCTTAAGATTTTTGCCTCAATATCTGTACTATGTATCGGTGGTAGGATTAGCGCTGGTGACCCTACTCGGTTACTCATCATATGTCAGGCTTCGCGTTAAAAGGGTTAAGAGCAATGAATACGATTTTTTTAACAACTCACCACTGGAGATAAAAAGTGGATTTATAACAACAATAATTGAAAGAATTCATGAACACAGTATAACAATGTCAATTTGTATATCTGATGGGATTGAATTTGGTATCATATACTACGCACTGCTGCCACTAAACCGAAGTATTGATTCTACTAAGTACTGCTCACAATCTACTTAACTGAAAGAGGCAATTGATTGAAATTTGATTGCCATGTTTTAGTTTATCCACCGTATTGTCCTGACCTTGCAAAACTGTCATTCAAGCAGATGTGTAAATTCACTAGATTTGATCTCATGCCAAATCAGTTTTTTGCTATCAAATCTGAGCAATTATTTAGCTATTATAAAAATGTAAGAAAGTAATTAATCAAAATGACAAATACAAATAAGCACTATATAAACTGTGTTTACATTGATGAACGCAGCGTGACTAAAAGTTTTTGAACAAACTTAATTTGAAGTCATTTGATAATGTGTTTTAACGATAACAATGTGCTATTTTTGACCGTCGCGTTGGTGCTAGTGCAGCCAAATTTTCCTGCAAGAAAGTGCAGTTCTTTCAGCGGGCGCAGTTAAAAAATGAAGCAAAATCGACGCATGCGTCTAGAGCGCGATGAACTTCTTGCGGTGCATTGCTCTTATTCTAAAATAAAACCGGTCACATGTTCGGCGCTCGGTAAAGAAAAAGAATTGGCGATGACGATGGCTCCACTTTGGTTAGCAAAGCTGTAAGCGAAGAACCGAGGCAAAACTTGCCGGCGAAATGATTATGAAACGTGTTCGCTTGCGCACGTCGCCGACGGTCCACTTTTTTCGTATTTTTTGAGAACTCGCGCATGAAGCTGGGAGTGTGTGGGATTTGAGTAATGGCACAATTTGTAACGCTCGACTTCCAGAGATTGTTTGGAAAGTTTCCTTTTGGCAATCAGAAAAAAAGATGAAATTACTATAACAACTTGAATTTCGATGCCTTTGAAGTGTCTTTATAATTTATAGTATTATAGGAATTATAAAATACACACATATCAACTATTATATAGAGCTCAAAGCTTCGTTAATCATACGACCAAGTTCAAGAATAGCATTGTCAGAATGTTTTAAGATACATTTTCTTAAACTTCGCCTTTCATTGTTTATCACGCATTTTACTTGCATATTACTAACAAAATCCGGTCATACACTGATGTGCATTTGAAAAGAAACTATAATTAAGATAATTGATGGCGACCTTAGAAACCAAATATATATTTCAAATTAAGCACACAATTAAAAAAAAGTGACAATAAATACTGATATATTTGTAATAAAGCTTTTATTTATTTATTAAAATTATGACCATTGTGACCTGACAGGTTAACCTAATGCGTCACGATTGCAAAAAATATAAAATATATTACAATTTTAAAATACATACAAATATGTACATACAAATTCATATACGTAAACACACATACACACACACACACATAAACACATATAAGTAAAAATACGAAAACAAGATAAAAGAACATACACAAATCACCTCAACAGGTGTGCATTGTCCCACACGAATTGAACCAAAACCCCATTTGTGTGCGATAAAATGTCAATATCTCTATGCACAGTATTGAGCAGACGAACGGCCTTTGCCAGAGAAGAGTTGGAAAGTGTTCCAGTTCTAGACTTTACAGGTAAGAACAGTGGACGCGACCGAGAACTATAACTATCTTCCGGAGCGCACATTTGGAGGTGCTCCAGCACCGAAGGGTTGTCTACGATGCCTTTGAGCAATTTCCAGAAGTGTTTAATTATATAAACATTTCTGCGAGTTGACAAAGAAACGTATCCCAGCGCTCCCAGAATAAAAGCACTGGGAAACAAGAATGGATTTTCCAGCTTCAATTCATTACATTGACTGCTGGAATCCAAATAATAGAGCTAGTTTCTAGTATGCTGCGGACTAGAGCATCATAAAGAGTGCGCTTCTTCTTCTGCTTTACCTTGTCTACGTGTTTTATTTCCAACTATTCTTATTTTTAAATTATGTAAAAAATGTAATATAAAATAATAAAAACTGATATTTTTGTTTACAAAAACGGACATCAAGTGTTTAATTATCATAAAAAAAATATATTTTTTTATTTTGCTTACTTACTAGATATACAAATATTTATTAGAATAAAAAAAATAGTAGTGAACATGAGATTATAACGGCACAAGTAATACAAGTTTTGTATTATGTGGTGGATTTTAGAATAAAAATACATACATAATAGATTACCAAACAAGAATATGTACATATGTATAAATAATATATGCGATACCTCTGTGTTAAGAATTCGTCCGCAAAACTATTGTTATATATATATATATATATATATATATATGGACTTAAACGTAAATATGGCGATGAACACATGCATAATTATTTTTCACCGGTGTCCTTCTTTTATTCATATTTTTAATTAGCATAAATTGGTGAGTCTATTTTGTTATGGGGGGAAATTATCATATAGCATTTCGTACCATACGGTCCGTCAGGACACTGAAAATATCAACTTTCACCCAAGTACGGCTAGCAATTATTTTGAGCCGTGTCAATAAGTTTATCAGTAATCTGAAAGCTAGAGTTACAAAGAATGCTCTCGAAACCTTCACAACAACAGGATTTATCAACGATAAGCATAGTGTAAATTTGCTGGCATCGATGAGCATTTTTAGTAGCTAATTCTTCTTGACATATTGAAGTCCAACAGAAGCGTTGAAAAATTCACCGAAGCTTGTAAAATATTTTTGCCAGTATAAAGAATTTGATTTAACTGTATGAAACTGCATTGCATAGAAGCCTTATCAGTATCAATATCCGATCTTAAATTACACGTCCATAGCAACTAACGCAGAGCGAAGAGACGCGACTAGGAAAACAAGAAAAGTGTAAACGACAACTTGGCACACATCCAGTTTGAATTTCGAAAAGATTGCGCAAGAAGGGACGGGACGTATGTCTTTAAAAAACGACAATACTAGAGAACGACACTTATAAATGACATTACTGAACATTCCTACTATATCTCAAAAGTCGCCCAAAACGGATGTATAGCTCACGCGTTGGTTCTCAATCGTATTCGAATTATTTGCCTGGTGCTCAATATATGAATATTCGAATAATTAATCAAATATTTGTTTATACTATCTCGAATGAAGTTTAAAAAATATTATAATGAAACAATTGGTATACTTGAGCAATACAGGTAGTTGTTTGTTCTTTCAATATACTCGAGTGACTAGTGCCGCTCCAAAATCTTTAGTCATTTATGCGCCATTATTTTGTTTCGAAATGCGAGACAATGAGACGCTTCTTCTTTGTTTTTAAACAAAAAAAATGCTTTTACGAATTTGAAAAACATTTGTGAATATTCTATTCATTGGTTGTATCTACTATGACCGAAATACGCAGAATTCGTACATTAAACGATACAATATGTTGGAAGAGCCCATCTTTTATTACCGTTTAACGCGTATATCAAAAACAGGTGTGCAATTTTTTGTGAAGTTCGTGTTACGTTTTCGTATTTGTTTTTTCAAGAAACAAAGATTTTGTAATTCGATCATGGTTATTTAATTGATATGCAAATCAGCACAAAACAAACGTCAATACGGATCCAATCTATACGTATATCAAATTCAATTAAAGTAATTAATGATTAATTAAAAAAAATATTTAATAATATTTTACAAGCAATTAACTGATTTTTTGCACTAAATAGTTAAGCTGTTAAATAAATTAATATCGGTAAAAACCGAGAAAAAATTACGAATATATTAAAATATTCGAATACTTCATCCATTTTTTTTATTCAATATTAGAATAGTTGAAAAGTACGAATAATTGAGAGCCCTACTCACGTGACATTGATAAAAAATATTATTATCCATTAAGGGCCGAGACTCGTCAATTGATCGTTTGTGACGTCGGTGTTGGTTCAGGTGCACTCAGGTGCGTCAACACAAGCCTTTCAAAAACACGGAATCGAATGGGTACTACCTTGTTTTATTTTATGCTTCAACTTAACGCTCATTTGTAACACACTATCCTCCTGGCTCTCCATCGCCGCCATCCTGCTTGACAAACCCATATCTGACTGATGCAAAGCGGGCAAACGAGACAATCTTTTATTTAGTCCATGATTGCGATAATAATCGTATAACTGACTTAAGAGAGTTTGCGTAGCCACAATAACAAATAAACCATAATTCCATCACGTTGCTAAGAGATCACTGGTGACCAAATTGTTAAGGATTGCAGAAATGAAATCTTGGTGGTAAAGAATGCAGAACTACTGCAGAGTGTGTCATTATTTACTTATTATTACGCACATGCGTTGCTCATTAGCGTTTCATCTGCATTTAGTTACAGTAACTGATAACATAAGCAAACGTCGTGGAAAGTCCCGCAATGATACATGGAACGTGCTTATGATCGAGTACTTAAATTTTCTACGGATTGTGCTGAAATTTAAATGTAAACAGTTGCGGATTATTCCTTTGATGTTTAAGTGAAGGTGGATATTTTATTGCAAATTTTATTTAAACCACTTATGGCTTAAGTGGACCGATTTGTTGATACTTAAAATATTTCTAGCAATTATATAATTTATAAAGATATATATGTGGAATACATATATAATTTATTTGTAGCTTGGATTTTGACTTTAATTTTAAGTATAAATTAAAAAAAATAAAAAACATAATTTTCGATATAATAGTCTTGAGCACTTTCACGGACACGTCTGCAATTGCAGTCATTTTTCGTCTGTTAAATGAGACATTTCTGCATATGAAAACCTCTGAATATACATAAATAATAATTAAATTTAGGTCAAGATGTAATATACAATGAAAGTAATTAGGTATTTAAATATATATATATATATAGATATATATATATATATATATATATATATATATATATATATATATATATATATATATATATATATATATATATATATATATATATATATATTACAAATTTTAGCTATATTAGTGTCCTAGAGTATTTCAATACGTTTTTTAAGTGTCCGCGAAAGTGTTAATGAATAAATTTTTAGTATGAGCTGTTTTAAGTGCAAAATTACTGTACAGTATAATAAAGAGAATTGAGTCACATTCATTTACTTTCATTTATAAATATTGCAGAAAAGCAGAAATTGTACAATAACATAATTTAGTTGCATTGCCTTTTATTTTTTATTTATATAATAAACAGTGTTCGTGTGTAGCGCATGAAGCTAGCAGCGAATGAAATAATATATATATGTATATGCACAGTTAATCAATATTTATAATAGAATATTTAAAAAAGGAATATTAATTTTTTTTTACCTTTTTTCAAATGAAGTTTTTAATTTTTATATGTCGCCATTTTGCAACAATATGACGGATCAAACTTGTAAAAAAATAAGTTTCATGTAAAAATAAAATATAACTACGACAGTTATCGTGTCCTTAATTTTTTTAAGGCCAAAAAATATATTTTTGTATTATTTAAATTCATATTTTTAAATGAAATTGTTGGTTTTAATTTTTATTATTCGCTATTTTGAAACAAGATGGCGTATTAAACTGGTTAAAAAACTTAACCAATATATTTTCGATCTTTTCTTAGAATGACTTTCATATCGATATCATTAAAACTATGCAAGTTCTTAACCCTTTCACCGCCACCGAAATTTTTGTGCGCCTATTCGAATTTTTTTATTATGTGACGGGCATGATATATTCTTTAAAAGATTATTGTTCTATAAATTCAAGTGATTTAAATTATATTAAATAACCATATTATTAGGCTCAACGGTTTATGGCACCTTTAGGTGCCTAATGAGTACTGAAGATTTTTTGATGACACTTATAGAAGCCATCCAAGGTGAATGGTTTAAAAAACCCACATAAATTACCAAAAATTATTAACATTTTTTTTTCTAAGATTTTTTAAATCAAAATTCGATTCTTTTTATTAGCTGTATTTTTAAAACAAAATGGCGTATCAAGCTAGCTCACAAAATTAACCGAAATATTAAATAGGTAAATATATATTTAAAAAAGTATTTTATGCTTTCGATTTTATTTTAGCACAATGCAAAATTTATTTTATAAATAAATAAATAAAAAAGTCTGTTGTTCAGTTTAATTATTACTATTTTTAGCACATTGTCTAAATATGGATGTATTATGAAATAAAAAATATTATTTGCTTATAAAGCTAATATACGTAATTTTTCTTCAACGATCTATATTGATCAGATCCGGCAGCTAAAGGGTTATGTATGTACTCTCTGTTAATTATCTTTTACGGCTATCATAAAATTAAATTCTACGCTATTTTAAGAACAGCTGTAAATAAGCACCCTTCGAGTCGTATCTGCGGCCCTACACGCATTGATCACTTACCAAACACGTGTTAACATTTTTACAACTCGCCATGAAATATCTCCAAACAAACAACAGCTAAACTCAGACGTTTGAACAACACACATATGAACAAATACATTACTTTTTTATCTTAATGATCTATTTAATCTATTCAATTGCCACAAACATGAAATACTATATTACAAGACTTAGAATTTAATATATTTTTATTTAGAACATTTAAGCTCAAATAAATCCCTAAATTTAGACATAAATAGCGATATGTTATCTAGGTATGTTATGACTATTACGAAATCAGACCTTCAACGTTGTTAGTAAAAATATATAACGTTTTAGATCTTAATAGTGGAACAGATTTTTTCTCACGATTTGCCACAATTCAATTGAATTTTTATAATCTGTTTCCCAGATTGCTTATAGTTTAACGTGATTTAAATACAACCCATTCAGTGGTTCATTTCCTGTCTCGCTTCAACATTTCCGCTACAAAAATGACTATATCACATCACTGCTGCTATCGTATGTCATATTAATTAGATGTAAATTGCGGAATATCAGATAAGCTAATAAAAAAAAATATACAACAATAGATAATTGCTAGAAAAATATCAATGACGCACATTGTACTATATGAATGAAATCAATACATATGGCAGAGGTTCTCATTTTTTTTAGTGTCACATGTCGATGTCGGTCCAAAATAACAGATTAGTTTTTGCTTAGAAAATGTTACATAACAACTTAAAAATTCGAGCTGTTTTAAGTTTCAAAACAACAACAAAAATATGCGAAGAATTTGCACCTGAATCTGCAATTTGGCAGAACGACCAAAAACAGAAATGATTAAATCTGGCTCGTGTCCAAGATAAAAAGTGCAAGTCCGAAATAATATTATTATAGGACCGCCCGCTTTGATCGAATTCAAAAGATCATTATTATCTATAATAATGAACCAGTCATAAAAAATATTCTTGAGTTTATGATATTATTCCGGCAATAAGCTCAGCATATTTCTACGATGATTCCAACCATATAACAACAACCGACGATCATAAAATAACTACAGTTCTTAAAAAAGAAATAGCATAATTTACGTTTCACATCTATTCATTCATGTCTTCGCACGCCCACCATTTCGCTGATGATTTTCAACGCAAAAAATAGAACTGGAGAGCTTTCATTTAAAGTGGAACACGCTTTTATTTTTGGTTTAACAATAATATTGAATAACAAGTGGATGTAATAGTTACGTATTGTTTTTATCGATAAAGGCAGCGCAGCAAATTGCAATTAGTGCAGTGCTAACTATTTATGATAAGATATGAAAATTTCCATATTGCTAAAATAAAATCCAATAAGATTTTTGTCGATTCTGTGAATTGGTTAAAATGAAGCTAATAATAAATCTTCATTACTATCTGAGACGCTATATTTGATATTAAGCCAACGATGAATCAAGCGCTACGTTTGAATGATTGTAAAATTAATTGCCTTCTTTCTTATCGCTAACACGTATAATAAGTAACATGGGGTAGATAGAGGATTACAGACAGTGGCGTAGCTAGGGCATGTGCCGCCCAGGGCGATCCTTAAAATTGCCGCCCCCCCCATACATTTTTTGTAGGGTCATAAAATCAGCATTTCTTAAAATAATAAATTGGTTATTATTAAGCTCTTGTTATTTGTAAATGTATATAAGTAACCAATAAGAACCACATTAGAGGATCCCATCGCGAATATGCCGCCTCCAAGCAAGTGCCGCCCGGGGCGGCCCGCCCCCTCCGCCCCCCCATAGCTACGCCACTGATTACAGAGTACATAGATTACTAACGTTAAGACACGAATCATTTTATGCAATTTAGAAAACTTAGAAAAGTACTAGCTTCTATGTTATCTATTCCTATTCTAATGACAAATAACAAATAGCCGTGGAAATTAGATCTTAAGATCTAGACGAGGGTTGTTTATACGTGATCCATATCAGTCACCGTTAATTTGTAACGCATTAAAACAATAATCGCATTGTGACCGTATCAGTTGATAAATGACCTCGGGCTAGACACCGATACGAGACTTGGCAGACGAATAAACACGTATTGTAAAGACTCGCAAATCGACAAAAAGCAAAAACACAATATCAGTTCATGATATGTGTCAATTTTGACGGCTTTCATCCTGTTACTAATCAGACGTCGGAAGCAGTGGCGGTACTTATTTTAAGCACAAGTACTCTAATATTACAAATAGTTTTATTGAATGTTAAAATATTATTTAAAATGTAAAATAACGAACACAGTCAATAGAAAACTTAATATTAATACTGCAGGAGACATTCAATAGAACGGAAAAATAATCTGACACTCGAAAAAAGAGCTTCAATCATTACTCTTTATATGGAGAGGAAAACTCACCGTTATTTTGCTAAAAAAATATTACGGCAGTGCATAAAGAGATTAAAAGATTTCAAAGTACAGGACTAAATCGTGATATAAATCGTCCAGGAAGACCTAGGATAACATCAAAATAACAAGATCAGCATATACTAATATCTATTAAAATAAATAGAAGACTAAAAATTTGCTTTCAAAAAAAAAATAGTATTGAAAATATTTCGTTGTCAACCGTGCAACGTCGATTACGGGAAGCAAATTTTAAAGGATTCATTGCTGCCAAAAAACCATTTCTATGCCATAAAATGCATGACTGGGCCATAAAGCATAAAAATGGGACAATTGAAGATTGATTGATGAACACTTAGTAAACTCCCAAAAGGCTTTGTAGGAATGTCTACAGAATGAGTGGATTAACATATCAACCAATACGTTAATTGCTAATACCTAGCTGTATTACCTAAAAAAAGTAAATGTTTTTAAATGCGACGAATCAGCAGAAAATGTATTATCTAAACAATAAAAACTCTCATACAGTGAGCTCTGGTGTCATGAGAATTTAAAAATATACATTGAACTGTGAAAGACTCGACACAACCGAATTCCAGATGCAGTCAAGTACTATAATAGAATTTTCAAAAAAATATTGATAAACATTCAGCTTAAGTATGGAGCTATAGAAATTTTGTGGCTGCCACACAGATAAAAATACAAAAAATAGGAACGATGAGACAAGGGATGGCTCATCTATGAAAATTTTTATAAGCCATACAAATTCAGAACAAATTAAATCTATGACGAAATAGCAAAGTAATAATTTAACAATGTCGCCTCGTATCTGGTACAACTTTCATCGTGAACCCCTGTAATCGTTGCGACGAAATTAGCGATGAAGGATCTACTAAAAGCTTATAATACTCATTGATTTATTTGTGCCATTTGGACTCTGAGAACAAAGTTTTTTGGCGTAAAACAAATGATTGCGTATCTGAGCGTCATGTCCATTAATAGTTTCAAAAGCACTGTAGATCTTTCCCTAAAAATGAGTTGTGGCTGAACATCTCCAGCGAACAAGTGCACTAGCTGATACAGTCTAACAATTAGTCTTGTTCCTCCCTGAATCTTAATGATTGACCAGACGATCAAGGACTGGAAGAAACGACTTTTAAGCCAAAACACGACGGCACTGAATTTTTTTAGGATTTTCAGACAAAACTACTACTTTGCTTCCGACGTGGAATTTATAAGAGTTCAGCTGAACTTTCATCAAGCGGAGTCATGCCGAATAGATTAAAACAAACAGCTACTTTTCTTCAACCAGAGTTCAACTCGATCTGTATGACTTGACCAAAAATCTTACAATTTCATGTTTTAGAAAAGTTTACGGTAAAATACTTATTTCAGAATAAAAAAGAAGAAAACAATAAAAGCAATCTTTACTTTATGAACATCCTTAGTAGTTCCGCCACTGGTCGGAAGTATAACATTTGAGTGCATATATTGGGACTCTTTCGGGCCTTGATCCAGAAACGGCTCTCTGAGGTCGCCGGGACAAAAAATGGGACGTCGATCTTTGGCTCGGCCCGACAAGACGGCGATTAATCATGCGGAACTTGGAATCGGAACAGATGCGCCAGAACCAGAACTAGAGGTCGGCTCGAAGACCGGACGGTGGCAGTACCTGGGTTGGATGCTCTCGGAGGTATGCGCGTGCAGATTTTTGCTTAAGAACAAGAAAATTTTGCGACCTTATGCTATATATTTTTTCAATACCGTAACCCTCGTTAGGGTCGTTGATTGTTATGCAAAGAAACATAGCGCGTATGACGCATGTTTTTCTTTAGCTAAGCAACTTTGAGTATACATAGTAACATCACCTATTTATGTATGCATACAAGTGTATCCGCAACATACGCTCTAGTTATACAATATTTTCAGGTCCAATGTGACCGTGGCGGATTTTTTCAATCTAGATCAAGGCGAGCGAGCCGATGTGAAAATAGACAAAAAATTTCACATTTTGTGACATTTCGATACATCTTGAAGTGTCAGGATCAGGAAGAAACAAAATCATTGTTGTTTGTATTGTATTAACGAACCAAACAATTAATTGTATTGGGTCTGTTCCAACTACGAAAATTTTGCTTTATCGTTTCATCAACTCGGAACTGAAGTGAGGCTATTAATAACATGTACCTGTCATTTTTGACAGGTATGCTGAACATACGAGCCAATTTCAAAGTACTGTAGCAGATAGATCAGTGGTATCAGTCATTGTATACCAACTGAAAAGTCGTGGACTCTAATCTACATTCATAAACTTACGGTTACATAAAAAAATGCAAAATTTCTGTACAGCTTATTCATTACTAATGTTCACCATTCAAGTTCAGTTATGAAGAAATGATCTGGACCTACACGTGCTCAAACTATTTATAAGCAATGGAAGCACGTCTCGTAAATATTTATCTGGATAACGCACATTTATAAAATCAATATATTATGCAAGCATCTAGCTTCAGCTAACGGTACTTGGTTCGTATATCAGCGATGCCCATTGAAAACGAAGAAAACACGCCAATCATCATAATACCTTGACAAAAAGCGGCCTCTCAGTTTAACGATCGAATTGTATTATACTTGCGCATACCTTTACTGGCTTATCTTGGTGTTTTCTTACCAGCACTGCATGATAAAACAATGGATAACCGCAAATAATATGCGCGGTTTATTTTCCGCGGTACTAAGTTTACGGTCTAACTTGGTATACATACATATGTGCATAGGCTTTTTGTTTACAAGTGTTATCCTGGTTTAAAGTATACTACATTTTTATGTGAGGAATTTCCCCATGAAACCAGCAAAATATTAGGAAAATATTGCGGCTTTATTCCAATTTTTCAATGGAAATATCACTTCATGATAATATCATTTTAACCATTAAAACTAGACAAGTGTTTGTTAAAGGAAAACATCCATGCGTCAAAAAAGGTAATTAAGAAGTTGGATGGCTCGTGCAAGAAAATGCTGACGTCCTAACTTCAACGGTGAAGAATAAGGGACGCAATCGCGAGTCTCTAAAGAATCATTAAATACACGCTACGTTAAGAATATAATAAATTATATCCCAACGCTACTAAGCAGTGTCATAACTAGAGTAGTTTGCGCCTGGGGGCGAAAATGCTATTTAGCACCCCCCTCCTATTTTTTATTTGATTTTTTTGATTAAATATATTTAAAGTATCGCTTCTAGTTTCAAACTTACGTGTTAACGTGTTCTCATGGATTTGATTTGGGTAGGGGGGGGGTTTGTCCCCCCCCCCCTTGAATTTGGCCATAAAAATGCATGTCATTTAATGAAACAAAATATTAAAAAAAACGACCACTGACTGGTCAATTTATGCCCCTACCCTTTGAAAAAGGTGAAATGCTGTCTATGATTCTAAACCAGAATCTCTCAAATAAATCTTAAGAAAACGATCTTTAATCTATCCCAAAAATATTTTTTTTTTAAATATGGCATTTCAGTGAAATTATATCGGAATACATTTTCACCAGTAGATATATATTTTTACTAGTGAAAATATAGGTGCTAGTAAAACTATATATTGATATCAACTGTTCCATACGTATTAATATGTATATACATTTCCGATTCAACACAAGTAGTAAATAATATAACTAATTGGTAAAGCAACTTATGGAGCACCTTGTTAATTTCAACATTTTCCTCGTTTAACGCATTTTCAGTATAATTTATACTAATCTGCGCTTACATCACACAATTTTTCCTATCGTTTCCACATATACATAATTTTCCTCAATTACCATTCGAATAACATATTTATGACAATGAACAAGCGGTAAAATGTACCCTGATTACAGCATAACCTTCAAAACAAATTAAAGTTCAATTATTCCTGTATTTTCATTGTTAAAAGTTAACGTAATACGTAAACAAACGTATTATTCTGCGTTCGTTAAACCTATACTATTTTCAATAATACAATATTTTATTAGCGAGATTGTGTATGTACTTCGTTCTATTTTATTTTATGTATTGTTGAATTTAGTGACACAATTAGGTTATATGTTTATAAATTTATTCACTAGCAATGTTTCGCCCCCGGCTATGGCCCCTCCTCGATCTTGACATTGATATTTAGATTTGTACGCTTCTAATAATAACGTTTTAGCTCACGTGGTGGCATTGAATCGTTTCTATCGGAGTGCAGTTGCACTATATATTTATCACTGCAGTCAGAGGTCAATAGCAACGGTTACAGTTCATACTGTCGTTGTGCTAGTATTACTAATATATATAATTTTAATCTCGTATATTTTACATAGTGTCGAAAGAGAAAATATGAATTATATATTATTTCCTTAAAGATAGATAGTGTACAAAGCGCAAAACTGTTTGTGAAAATAAACTGATATTAATAATAATATAATATTATTTTATTATGAAAAAACAACTTCATTGCGGAAGTGAAATTAAAATAAATATATTATGTACTTTAAACATAATGATAAATGCGTTCAGTTTTGGTTTAATTATTTTATAAAAGATTTCAAGTAAACTGCTTTCAAATTATAAAGTATAGAATGTGTAAAGGATGACTGTCAACATTATAAATAAGAATTACATTTTTATTTGCATACAGAAATAACTGCTCTACAAAATCTTATCTAAAAAAATAGCGACTGCACTAACGTCACATGGTTTTATTTAACTATCTTAACTATTTTACACTTGCACACATATAAGTACACAACACAATACTAAACTAAAAGTGCAATTAATCAATGACAGGAAAAGTGGCACCTGAATAGCGTAAACAATAATGAATGTACCTAGTTGGAGTTACGTTTGTCTAAGAAACGAAGATGAAAAACCCAAAGCGATCCATAATAGAAACATTGCTCGAAAGTCATAAATAACCATACCTAATCTCAAACGTGTCATTCGTATGCTTTTTATTATTCGAAACAACGATAACTGCGCGTGCAGCGTTATCAATGCTCCAGTCACCTGGTAAACCAAACATGCATGTATTTCGGATTAATCGTCACTTAAAAATAAAAATGATACTAAAGACCAGTGTCTGTATGTGACACGTCTATAAAATAGTATTATTATAAATAATTTATATTTATTTCGATAAACATATAGTAGAACCCCCAATAGCACGGTAAATTTGGGACGTACTATTTGGGTGCCCGTTACTTGATGCATGAGCGAGCCAAAGGGAGAATATCTCACCACACGCGCCTGATTCATAAGTACGTATTGCGAAAAATGTATGAGTAATTTCTGGTCCCCCGTGTTATTGGGGTGTTTACTGTATTAAAATAATTCATAAGAACGAACATAAATATGAGCTTTCTATAAAAATCGCTATAAAATAGGGATCAATATAAAAAATATTGCTGTAAATATACTTTTGTTAGAATCTATAAGTTTTTATTAATTGTAAAATATAAAAAAATTATTTTATAAAAAAACTTTTAATTTTAATTTTAATAAAAAAAAATACTTTTTCTACTTTAAAAATTATTAATTATAATGTGTAATTCAAAACGCAGATTTAAATGTATTAAATGTGTAATATGTACAATTTTCTATCAAGATTCAGAATATATTAAAATCATACAATATTCTAAAATCTATAGATAAATCAGCGTGTAATTTTACATCTTAATTGTGGCATAAATATTGTACTGAATAATATATACATACATATATTATTATTTTCATTATAATAAAAATATTGTATTATAAAAAAATAACACATTTGTAAAAGAAAGCAGTTAAAATTTATGAATTTAATATTCCATTAAGTTATAGATTTGCTTATTTTGCCAATTTTATTTTATATTTTAAGTACAAATAATGACAATTCCATGTTTGTACCTATTCTGTTTTCTGTACTGCTGTTCATCTGCTTTTCAAAAAAAACAAAATAGGAGGAAGCGATATGCATGTCGCTTCATCCTAGTGTTTTCACACACTGAACTCATTTGCAGTATTTACTATTCAACTGGCGATACACTGGTGTATTATGTTTTTTTTTAATGAATGATTAGTTTAGAAATTTAAAAAATAACATAATTTGCATAACATACGGTAATTGAAATCAAAGAACGACAGTAATACCCACATATCTTTTCCTGTAGTACATGGAATTAATTTTTGACAATTAATAATATTTATTTTTCAATGCTCAATGGCTCATTCCAGATTTAATAGAAATTTCATGACGTCAGAGCTCACGGTTCAATTTTTTTTCTACTTCATAATTAAGATTAGTTCCGTTCCAGGATTGATTCGTTAGTTATAAGAAAATAATACAAAACAGGAATATTCATTCGCAAAATAATAAATCGTTTAATGGAAAAATATATTTCATATGTTTTTTTATGATTCAGTCGACAAATCGATTCATTTGTTTAAATTAAAGATATCGATTTAATAAAATGACAATCAAGCCCTGAGAGATTATATAAGGTATGTTTTGTTTAGCATACCTATACAATAAAAATTTGTATCGTTCTATAATTGTATGTAAGTGTATATGTATGATACATATTTAAGAAAATCTGTATATGAAAATATACGGTTTAATTTTTAAATACAATAAAAAAACATATGAATATTAAAACATTTCAACTAAACTAGCTGTCGGTCACTCACTACCGAGACGTACCGCAGCTAGTGAGTGTATCAATACCGACTCTCAACTTTTTTGGTTATAAATATTTTTTTGATACGTACTAATTTTTTTTAATCTAGTTTTAGTATTTATTGTGTAACTGTGCGCTATATTGTCGAGTAGTTATACTACACTGCATATTTATTATTATTTATTCGGTTAGTTTTGAAAGATTGGAATATAATGGTTACTCAAGATTACTTGGGAACATATTCCAATTTCTTTGCTACTTTTCTCAAGTTACTGTGTGAATTTTGCGTACTATGTTCAAGACTATTTCAGATTTTTTTACAAATTGGTTAATGTAAGTATGTGGACAAACTATATAATATTTTCAAGACATTTGAAAATATACATCTTAGCTAAATAATAATAAAAATCACTTAAAAATAGGTTTGTGTCATAACTAAAAACAAACGAAACATTTTATAAAATTTAAAAATAGGTTTGTAGCTTAGCTAAATAATAATAATAATAATAATAATAAGCAGTTGATATACATTAACTTAAAAATATGACACTAAAAATATTTATTTCTCCCTGACTGACGCCTTGTATATTTGTTTCAATGTAATTAATTATGAGTCATTGATTGTGTTGTTACGAATATTTTCAATATTTGAATATATCTTTTAAATATAGCAATATAAAAATAATATAGTTTTCTATATTGGTATGCTACAAAAATTAAACAAAATATACAAAAAAATGTACTTATTAGAATACAAACTGAGCATAAATTATATTTCATGAGAACTTTTTTATAGTAACACTAAGAGTCACACCATTAAGAATGTAAAACATGTTTTTATGTGCAATTAAAAAAGCTTTTTAATTACATTAACTAATTATGAAAAAATAAAAACCAGAGTAAGCATATAATAATTTAATCTGATTTTTATGTATGACTATATGATTTTTTAAATAGTTATATTAGTGTTTTGAATAAATTTTAAGCAATAAAATAAATTGTGTAGTTTCAATTCAAGTGCAGAAAAGAGACTGATGAATCTATTGTAATATACGTAAACGCTTCATACATAAAAAAATACTGTTCTTAACACTTCAGGTATTCAAGTGTTACTAGGTATTTGATTACGATTTTTGTGCATTTTATGGCAATTTTATACTGAACCTTCTAGTGTTTTGTTCGATTTAATTTCTTAACAAATAATTGTAAATTTAAAAATGCTTATACAACAACTTATTTCAATGTATGTCTTATTACGAATATTTCGCAATTCGCAATAAATTATACAAAAAAATAATTTTAACACAAATTTATTGTGCGTATGATTTTAATACAATCAAGTCAAAATAACTAGAAGTATATAATTTTGGATGTCAGTTTTTATTGATAATTCTCGTGATTGTTAAATTCGAGGCAATCATCGTAATAGCCACTTTTTACAGAAAAAAACAAGATTAAAATTATCTCGTTAGATGCGTCAGATCATCGTAAATACATTTTCTACTGCGCAATCCATCTTCATTAACGTTCAATTCAATTAAAAAATGTCAGATACTTGTCGATCAAATGAGAATATAATATCCAAGATCTGTGATGGTGTGTTGAAAAACATTATTGTGGTAGTAGACTAAGTATAGTGCGTCTGGTGGCAAAGGTGTACGGAACGCGAACTATGCTGCTGTTACACAAATAATGTCGCTCTACTATGGCGCCATGAGACGCTTTCTATAATGCATATGTATTTCAGATGCATATTATTACATCCTGAACTGTATCAATGATCAGTTCAATAGGTTAATAACATAAAAGTTTTCAGTTAAATAGAGTTAAATCCCCGTTAAAAAGTTTAGCTTTGAAATTAAAAATAAATTTAAAAGAATTCAAAAGAATATTATTTGATGCTGTTCTATATATCTTAAATGATTATGTGCATGGCCATGAATGCTAGATCTGAACTACTTTCAATGATAAGATAATTTGCGAGTTCCGTTTTGGATTGTACAATTATCTTAGAACAGCATACAGCGCGAGAAATAGAGAAAATATAAAGAATATACAGCCGGAATAGCATAATAAGTAAGTTTGATCTTAAATCTACCAAATTAATAAATAATAGGTATAATAAAAATTTAAATTACTATTAATGTCTCTTACACGCGTAACTCATGAAGTTAGCTGCGAGTGAAATAATACATGTTTTATAAGTAGTTTATTAATAGATATGACAGGAGTTCAACTCTGCTAAATTTATGCCATTAAGAAAGTTCTGAAAAACTCTAAACAAGTTATGGTTTAAGGTGTTCCAATCTTCCTACAGATTGCACCTTTTAATATGGTAAATTGTGAGCAGGAATAAATAGTTTTTTATCGTAAAACTGGTCCAGATGGTATTGTCAGAAGTTCAAATCTGGTTTTGAAAAGCTCTAAGTTCGAACTATGTGGTGGATGCATTAAAACATCTCATCCAAATTATGTGCATCACTTAGTTTAATTAAATAAAGTGATATCTATATCTATAAATATTATATAATATAATTTCGTATATTTTTACTGTCCTTGCAATTTATTTGTAAGTTAAAAAATATATTTAATCAAATATATATTTTCCATTTTAATCAATGACTTTTTGCCATATTTTTGGAGCTAAAGGGTTCTTATCTTGAACAATTTCTAGATATGTTAGTTAAAAACTTATTTAATTGCTTTTGGCATTAATTTAATTGCTAAATTTACACTATTAATGTCCGGACTAGAACATTCTTAAAGTTGCAATCTTCCTGTCAATTTCATCTTTCACTATAGCAAATTGTGAGCATATGAATAAAATAGTATAATTTATAAACATTATATTGTAAAGTTTATTTCTCCCGTTTTTACTATACTTACAATCGCTAATTTGTAAGTTTGCCATTTTGATTGATAACTTTGTATATTTGGTATATTATGTATATTTGAACAATTTATGTGTTCCAAATTTTTTATCAGTTACAACCAGGGCTGTGGAGTCGGAGTCGGAGTCGTAGTCGGAGTCGTGGAGTCGTGGTGTTTTGGCCGGAGTTGGAGTCGGAGTCGGAGTCGTGAAAAATGAGCAACTCCGAGCATTTTTTAAATTATGAAATTTATGAATTTTTAATTGCGTAATAATGAATGTGTATAGCGTATGAATATTAAACGTGTAGAAAAACACCAAAAATACCTTATAAAATTAAACTTTTTTGAGTCGGAGTCGAAGTCGGAGTCGGAGTCGGAGTGGAGTCGTGTTGTTGGTAAATATCGGAATCGGAGTCGGAGTCGGAGTCGTGTTTTTTTTTAACGACTCCACAGCCCTGGTTACAACAAATTCTATGGAACTTTCTCCTTTGATGCTTTACTCAATTACATCAATTACTGTGCAAGAACTCTTAGTATTTTACTACTCTCACAAATTCAGTTTGGTGTTTTTTATTTTGATCATAAATTCATCATAGTTCTGTATTTTTTTTTCTTTTTTTGCACGCTTCGTGCTATTTCTCATAAAACATTCTTTTAATAAAACATTAAAACCATGCAATTTACAAAGAATCCAACTTTAATATAAATAAATTGTTTAAATAAAATATGACGTCTCGATCACTTGCAACTAATATCATTAATCAGATTTTAAATTTATAATATATTTATCACTAATCATGTAAATATTATCACTGATCACGTATCCATTATTACTGTAAATGTGAAAAAATCTGTAAATTGAAAGTCAACACAGAAATCACTTTATGTACAAAAAAGTCAGAATGGCGAGGATATGTTTATCGAAAATCACGAAACAAAAACAAATATGGGCACTAAAAATGACTTTCAGATGATTTTTTTAATTTAATGTAAAGAAAAGTTTTAGTAGCTTTATCTCCAAATGAAATTTTGTTTCATTCCATGGGCACACGTGTTTTATTGTACCCAATGCAAGGATAAACAGCGGATTTGAGAATTTTAGATGGTGATTAAAAGTCATAACTCAAACGTGTTCTATGTAAATATTTTGGGCGACAACTGATCCGGACATTAATCGTAAAAAAATATGTGAGAATATATATGATTGTTGATTGTATTCTTTTTTTATATTGGAATTGGGCCCTCACCCTTTGCATGATTGTTATGAAGTAGCAAGGTGCGTTCATTTTGAATCCACGTTTCATCGATAGTGATGAGTTGCTTGAGAACATACTTTTTTATGGACGTCATTTGTTTTATATGTATTTGTACATATGAAGTAAAGTAAACATAAAAAGGATATGTTAAATGTTGATTTAAGACGGCACATGTATTTGTTTGATTCGGTCTATTTTTGGTAAATATTTTCCGGAAGTATATATACATTTCAATGACATTTCTGGCAAGCATCCAGTTCGTGGGTAAATTAGGGCTAAAACCACATCATTCAATGACGTTCAGATCTAAAAATCGATTCTAAGGATGATCAAACATTTCATTATAAGTATAAAGCAATTCGTTCAGATTTCCTTGCGCTTCTGAGAATTGAAATTCCTGTTTTCATTGCCATACTGGCGGCATACTCCTAGTCATAAATCTTCTACGTCTACACTTTGGAATTCTGTCTCGATTCTCATCACCGAGAAGAGCGAATCCAGATTTTAAGCTGCTATCTCGACCGTATGAACGAAATACTTAAATAGACGCTCGCTTCCAGGGTCCGGACAAGTAAAAACGCAAGTGCTCTCGCACCTGTCTGTCGCTTGGAATAAATTACCATTTTTTTAACCCAGACAACAGGTACGTATGTAGGTACGGACTTTGATATAGCAGTGTAAATAATTTGACTTGGGGCTAAGAGATCTTCCGTTCCTTTCTGACTACTGGCGGAGTGCGCGGAAAGAGAGTGGAAAGAAAATTCACCAGAATTCGTAAGTAGCAGTTAAGCACTGAGTCGACGTTTCAAGGAAAAGTAGCTCGTTTTACACGATCGTTAACGATGACGAACTCGGTTCAGATTCGAGTTCAATACAACAAAATGACGATGAAACTGTATTTCTGAACGACAAATGCTTATCGCAAACAAAAGTGACGGCGAATGCGATAAATGCATTTTTTATAGTTGATATTTTAGAAGCAGACCATTCATAGCGATAACCCTACTTAACATAAAACTACAAATATATTTTACCACTCGATTTATATGTAAATTATCCGCTGGTTTCAGTTCACTTTAAATTTCCAAAAACTAATGTAAATCTAGCAAAGAAATACAATTTTTATTAGCTTCTAGTGTTGTTACAATTATCCCAGTAGGTGTTAATTGCTATCATTGTGTTCTAATTACTTTTACGACTTCCTAGTTAATGAATCACTATCTTAAAAAATCACAAAAAACATATCCAATAAGATAAGATACTAAGAAAAAAGTCCGTCTCATTGCTTAAAAATGGCACACCCCTGACAAGCGAGCGAAATTACCATTAAAATTTACGACGGAGATTACATTTTTCTAGACAAATTGCTGCACGTAGATAAAACTTTTAGTAACATCATTCTCTATGCAGTTGAGTAGGGTATAAGAACCTGGCATGCAAAGGTGAGCGATAAGATCATCAGGACAGGTAAACAATTCGAAGAAATGACTCAAAACGGTCTAACGGTAGTGAGATTCTTGCAATTCTTCTATAATAGAAACGCATCGTATAGCTACAAGGCGCATATAAAATTCAAGAAACATGCATAAATTGCCATGTATAATTCCATAACAAAAAAACAACAACTTTGCAATACAAATTAAAATATAAGATGTCACCATTTAACTTCCTATTACATTTATGCAGTTGAAACAAGCGTAAGGTCGATTCTCTATCTATGCAATGATTAATTCATGAATCCAATAATATGATAATATTGTTTGAATGGAGAGATGTGTAGAGATACATATAAAAACACACATACGCCCCCGTTTCATTTCAAGTGTAGAATGCAAGTATAATTTTATCTATCAATTATTGTATACACAAGAAAATCAATACATAGTAGGTATGCATCAAATCACTTCATGTGTTTATTTGAATGCAGTGAATATAAACAGTGTCAGTATCGATACAAATCTTAAGTAAATACAATTTAACAATAAAATACTTTTTATTAAACTTTTACAATTGGTGTTGTTATATGGAAACGTCTAAATCAATATTTAATAATTCAGAATTAAATATGATTAAGAAGCAATAAAAAAACTGAATCGTATATAAAAATACAATGATTTGCGTTTTTTTGCTTGAAATATAATAAAATAGATTCCAAACAGTCAGGTAGATTTAAGTGCGTAAAGGATGTTCTATATTATTTTTAGAAAAATTTACGATGTTTTTAATAGGCACCAATTTGAAACAAGATCAGAAGGCTAATAAATTAACGTAAGATATTTAGAGATGGTCAAAGAAATGGGGTTAAAACTACAACATCTAAAAGCAGTACAAAAATTAAAATTAATTTTAATGGAAAATGTTTGTTGATTTAGTAAGTTAATATAAGTCAAAATTTAATTAATATTTTAGCCTGATTACACTGTATAAGATTTTTGTTACAATATTAAACTAGCTTGATTGATTCAGAATAATATATAATATAATAAAGTATAGTATATTTTAAAATTATTTACAGACATGAATCATAAATATTAGTTTTAAAGTAAAAAAAGTGATTTTAGCTCTAAATATTTGGTGGGTAAAGAAGTGAAATTGTGTACATTACTATTAAAAATAATATGAATATTCAAAGTGACAACACAGTTCCATAATAGCCGAGAAGTTAATCATTAAATATAATTAAATAATGTAGAAAAATAACTGAATCAATCATTAATTTCCTTAAAATAAAAACAAGTTAATTATTTATATATAATAATAATTTTCCTTAAGATTGCATTTTATTATGAGAAAAACATATAATAAGAATTATTACTGTCGATCTTTTCATAATAATAATGTAATAATTTAAAAAGCCGCGCATCGCAATTTTTGTTATTAAAAAACTGGTTGTTACGAAAAACATATAAATATATTTTTGTTAGGTTAGATTTAAATTTTTATCGTTAGTACAAAAATAATAAAAATACCAGTTTTCTGCTCTGCATTGTAGTCCTCCAAAGCAGGTTGCTCCCAAACGAGCACATGGCCATTCCTCGTCCGATCCCCGTTCGATCTCATCGCGAATCAAATTAATGCTAATAAGTATATCACAGACGTTTTTTCTATATATGTAGATAATAATAATAATAATAATATACTAATAGGCGACAGAACAAAACATATGCGAGGAAAAAAGAGAGAGAATCGAAACGCGTAATTAAAAGAATAAATTAAAAAGGGTAAATATTCGAGAGTTGGCAACACTGGCCGGCGAGACTCGAACTGGGAAAGGCGAAAGAAAGCGAATCTGTCTGCGTCTATCTGCGAGGGACTGTTTCACGTCATGTCGACGGTGGTGGTGCTGGATGAGAGCTTCGTGTACGACTTCATCTCGGTAAGAGTGTGTCGGAAAGTTAAGTTCTGACGTGGGGGCGCGTGCCGTGGCGCCAAGGGACAGATTCGAACTGAAGAAGCGTGTGGCAACACGCGGCCGGCGGATGTGCGTTCGCGCAAGCGCACTGCCGTTTTGAAACACGCGGGTCGGATAGGGTCTTTCAAAAAATATTATGCATCTTGTGCAAATTTAAAAAATAAAATAATACAATAATTTACGTATTTTATTAATACTTTTAAAATTTTAATTATTACATACCCTATCACACCTTTTGAGCAATTTATAAAAACTCATTGGTTTCACCAAAAGATAATTTATCACAGATCGTAATAAATAGTAGTCGAATGTTTTTAGTGTAATGAATGTCAAATGTGGTGAAAATCTGATCCAAATAATTAAATTATTGATAAAATTTCACAATGACCTTAATATGTTTTCGGATTTCCATAGTATAAATTCTTAGAAAACAAAATAACGACACATATAATTTTATTATAATAAATAAATAGCTGAAATTCTAAAGGTCGCGGATACGAATTTCACGGCAGACTCGAATTTGTATATATAAAAATGCACTCATATTAAAAATTTGCTCCAGCTGCAAAATGACTCCTATTAATTGAGAGTTATAGTTCATGAAAATTTAAATAGATAAATGGTTCATATAATATGTATTATTATTATACTACGATACATTTAATTTTTATTAGAATTTTTTTGTGCTATGGCAAAACTATTTCAGTGGTTTCAATGTATAATAAATATTACACAATAAAGATGAAAGACCAGTGAATCCTAAAGCTCGTCTGGGAGTTCGAGATTAGTGAATATTATATAATTTTAATTCTGACCGACCATCACAGATTAGGTTATCATAAATTTAACTAATCTCAGGGTTGAATATCGTGATAAATTTATAAAATAAATTGAGCTAGATCGAGCATTGTGAGCTGTTACTGATTTAGGTCTGGCGTTTCCCACTTACTTGTTGTATGTGTTGATTGTGTTACCACGTTGTAACGCATTGGGTCATTTTACAACAAAATAATAAAATATAAAAAATAGTCGCCGTAGTTGCATTACTTATTAATTAGCACAACATGCAATGTACTGTTGATTTATTTTAATTGAAGTTGTTACACGACCGAAGATTTTATTTGACTCTTTTGTAATGACAAATTTAATAAAAAATGGTGTTAAAATATGATGCGAACTTTCTTTTGTTAGAACGTTAAAAAAGTGGATAAAATCGATGCAATGAAGTCCTTATGTACTTCTTAAACAAATAACACTGGTCGCAAGATCAAGTAGATATCTGTTTGTTTTATCTATTTATTTATACCTAATAAATGTGGGTTTTTTTGGACTAATATTTCGGCTGGACCAAATCAGTCATCTTCGGACGAATTAAAGATGGCTGGTGTGATCCAGCCGAAATATCACGGTAAAAAATCGTTTATTTAGTTTGCCCTTAATATTCTAAACGCCGCATATTTGTAATAAAATCACTGCATTACTTGCTTGTACATACGAGATGTCCCTGATCGATATATAGCGAGAAAATGTTGATGTCAAATGTCATTTTTGAAATAATAACAAATAACTTATCGATGTTATTCTCTAATTAATTATCTTTATTTATCCATAACATTTATTTGCAATTTATATAATATACTAATATGGGAATTGCTGCAAAAATGCATCTACAATAAAAAAATCGAAACAAAGTATTGAAATACTTATATGTAAAACAATATTTTACTATATAACTAAAAATGAATTAAACAATATGAGTTTAACATAAGTTATACGTAGTAATCCAGGAGTTTTTATTATTTTTTTAGAATCAATTGTAATTTTAAGTCCTTCATACATGGTCTATAAAAATATAAAATAGATATTAAACATACAACCCAAATGAATTTGGTTATTAAATACATTTCATTTATTAATTTATTGTAATTCATTGTGTTTTACATCGTGAAGCACTGGGTCAACACAATCAACATCTACTAAGTAAGTGGTAAGACACCAGACTGAAATCAAAGTCTGTAAATCAGTGACACTATTATATTAATTTATTACGAAGAAACTATTATTGCGGTTTACTAATCAATATATGTCACTATGCATGATTTAGTTTACAGCTAATTTTATTTTAATAATGTATCACGATATGTATTCGTGTGATGTAGAATATCTAGCAAAACCTAATGTGCTATGATCGATGAGAATTATAAATATATAAAGATACATAATTTTGATCATTAAGAAACAATATAAATTATGTACTAAGATCCATATGGAATTCAAACCCAGATCTTTCAGGTAATATTCATTGATGTATACCACTTGTGTTTCGTCTTGGTTGTGTAATATATTGAAACCCGTTATTTATTTTTTTCATAGCGCAGAAATATGCAATTTTTATATATATTTAAAACAATTTGAATTAAATGTTATATAATAATAATATTCTCTGAACGACGACCATAGACAGTACTCAATGATATTTATTAATCACTATGCTGCTGGTCATAAAAAATAGTATTAGCGTTATACGTATACTAAAATAATACTATCTAATTGCTTAACAACTTAAGATAATCATACTAAGACCATCAAAACCAACTGTGTTTCTAACCACCAACGTTTTATTTTATTTTCTTATTTTTTTATCAAATTGTAGGTAATAATAAGTTGTAAACATGATAATTGTTACAAACCAGTAATTGTATAGTAGGTATATACTATTAACATGTTTGTAAAATTATTTATATTACTGAAATAAACGTAAAAAACTGTGTTTTTAACTAGATTAGAATTGCAATGCTATTGTAATATAATTTTATATTTTTACAAATGTAGAAGCGCGAATTTTGTGCAATTTTTTAGAATTAGAATATATGCTTATATGCATAATTATCTCAAGAACAAATCGTGCGTTTTTATACGTAAATATATAAATATGTATTTTTAAAGATTTTTTATAAATGTATATAGTCGTAAAGGTGTTCGACCACTTAGCACATTTTTTATTTATGGATAGACAACAATAGATAGAAAAAATTGGCTCCACTCTAAAAGGTGATGTAATATTACCCTTAAATTTCTAAATTTGAACCAGTCACGTATCATTAGAAGATAACGTATTTCCTACTTAAGTTAAATAGTTAATAGAAGCTATTAAACAAGCTCCCAATCTATGTCCTTCTTCTGAGCAAATAATATATAAATATATGTTAATTATTCACAAATAAAAAAAATATGAAACAGCTCAATTTTAATGCGTGAATTACGCGTTTTAAAAACGCTAATTAAACATATTAACATATTTCAAAAGATATATTTTAAAAAAGTATTAAGAAAACTATTGATTTGCGTTATTTTTCCACTCTTTGTCAATGGAATTTCTTTACAAAGTTTCTATTGTAATATAATATGAATGATAATTACCTCCAAAGTCTTTGTTACTTAAATTAAAATCATGCAGGACCGAATTTAAAAATATACTTAATATATTATATATTTAAAATAATAGTATTTATTATCAACAATCGTTCATTTTAACAAATAAATTAAACTGTACAAATCACTATCAATTTCAATATACCATTAGTCCTGACCATTAAGTTTAAATTGCTAAATTGAGTACTTCACTGATGATGATCATGATAGCGGAAAAGCAAATAAGCGATAAGAGGAAAATTGCTACTGCAGATTTTTTTTAATCAAGTCAATATAAAATTGTTTTAAAATTACAATTCTTTTCCTTAGATAAACTTATTAAAATGTTATTGTAAAAAATGGGTTTGGTGAAGCCCCACTCATTGATATCTATAGATTATTTTTATATACATATACATATAAATATATAGAAACGACAAACTTCTTCTAAGCATAAGTATTTTTAAAATGAATCATATGTTTTAGTAAGAGACATGTATGTACATGTAATACATAGTATATCGCATCAGATAAGTGGACTGTAAGATATGACGCAATTTTCGAAGAAACTATTTAGCTGCAACTTATTATTTGCGATGATGACTTAATGCTTAGAGAATTTTTGAAATATAACTTGATTTTTATTTTGTTTTTTTTAATTACTTATTTTTAATTTTAGCGATAAATGCACCTAATACATTCGCCCAATTCGTGACAGTTATTTTCAGAGCCAAATATGAAAAACAACATTCAGACTGCCAAAAAATATAATATGCATTTGGCAAACGCTCGTAAACATAAGTTTATGGATATTATAAAATAATATTTTCACTGGATTATTTAAAGCAGTATTTAATCATTTAAATAGTCATGTACAATAAAAAATGTAGTAATAAATGATACAATTGATACATCAGACTTAGATTGTGGAATCGAATTTGATTTGATTAACTCAATTTATAGTGCAAGTCAGTCTGTTGAATATCAATGAGCTTCTCATAAAATTAAACGTGACCTAACCGATAATTTAAATGTAAATTTAATATATAGTATATATAAGATAACCTAAAAAAATATCATTTTTAAATCTATTATTCATACTGGAGCAGTAAATATTATAATATAATTGCAAAAATTGGATGTATTATATGTTATTAATGAACTAAAACTTTGTACACATGTGACTCTTATCATTATTTTAATCAGAATTAAATATCAATTCAAAACAATTGTATTAGTAGTACTCATCTACAACTATAATCCAGTATAATCGTTTAATAGAAACATGCGAGGATTTTTATAATTTGGCAAATAAATTTAGATTCCAATAAAGGGTAAATATAATTACGAGGACCATAAATTATCCAAGCACATTAATATACCTAGTATTTATTGTTAGTAAAACAACACAATATAAAATTAAAATAACACTAAATAATATTATATTATATTTTGTATATAAAAACAACTGTAAAACACAAGTAAAATTAATTAATTATTATTTCTTTACATAAATACAAAAAATATGCTATAGACATAGCATAAATATTATTATAATATGAAACTCTATTTATAAGAAGATTGTAAATAGTTAAATTCAATAAATATAATATTAAGAGATAATACGATTCAAAGCAAAAATGCTTTTGAAATATTTAAACTAACAAGAACAAAACGATTTGAATTGTTTTCATCAAAAAAATGTATAGAAAATCAGCAGTTGAAAATTTGGTATTTAAATTCATAAGAATAGCTTAGAAAAACGTCATAATCTAAAAAAAAAGTGAAAACTATTACTTAAATTTCTATATTTCGACTGTGATGCTCCAGCCATGGTCACGAATTTCCCGTAACTGACCATGGCTGGAGCATCACAGCCGAAATATTGAAATGTAAGTGTAAGTCGCGATGAATCCCTAGATATATGTATGTGTGCGTGTGTGTGTGTATCATATAGTATTTATATATGTATATTCACTTTAGAAATTATTATGGAAAATATCGCAAAAAAATTAATTAAAACCACATTTTATAGATTAATATTAAGCACAAGTACTAGCACTAAATTAGTTGAGAAATTATTGAAGCTTAATAACATTATTTGATAAAGTACAAAATAGACAATAATAAAAATATTATCACTCAAGTGATATTTATAGATTTAACGAGAATTTTAAAGTATATGTTATATAAGTAAAATAGTCATAAGTTGGTTTGAAATAAATTATTTAAGTTTAATAAAGGAGTAATATTTCGCAGTGTACTGCAAGTCTTAAACTTAGGATCGTTACTATGTATTAAATTATTTAAAAAATTATATATATACAAATATAAAAAATGTTTAAGTAGAAGACAGGTTAAATATTAAAATAAGTACAATGAACTTGAAATAAATGCAAATTTAACTGATTTTTTTACTAATAATAATAACATAAATGTACTTTAAATAATATAATAATTTTAAAATTATAATAGATAAGCATATTCTAGAAATAATATACACAACAAAATTTAGAAGTATTTCAATAAGTTATAAAAAAATGTAAATATATTCTAAAAAAGGTTGAGACAATATGTAGTGTGCTTGAACGATTGGAATGGCTGTATATAAATAATACATGGATCTAAAACTAAAAATAGCAATAATTTGGGGTAGCTAGGTAAATATTAAAGTAAAATAATAAATAAAATAAAAGGTTTCATAAATAAGTAAAATAACACTAGCTCGTGCTTTTTTAGGTACGAAACCAATTTATTTTAAGTACGAGTAAATTTTTGATGTGTTTTATTGTATTCTACATTTAGCTAGAGAAAATAGTTAATAAATAATTATATATAAATTTACTTTAAGGTTTAATAAAAAAAAAACAACAAACAACAATTTCTTAATGTTACATTTTTGTAGGGTCGGCGGACTAAAACAATTCTAACTCTTATCAACACATTTTTTCAAAATGTTTCTTTTTATTAAAATATTTATTAATTTAAAAACTATTAATATGAATAAAACATAGTTATTTATAAATTAGTTTAATTAATTCATCTTTTATTAAGTTTTTTGTCTCTCCTGTAAATGTGTCATTTTTGACTTATGTGTTTATGTCAGCCGACCCTAGTATTTTTAGGTGCAATTTAAATTGTGTATCAAGTATAAACAATTTACTTAATTACATGACTATACAATTTGTTAAGGTTATGATTTTAGTTATATTATCATTACAAAAAGTAAAAAATACTATTGACTTATATAATATTAGAAAGAACGATATTAAAATTTTATTTTATATATTGCTTTTTAAATATTAAAACAATTCGTTCATAACTATTATCAAATAAATATGTATTGTATATATTAAAAATAATAAAAACATAATGAAACTATATTTTGAGTTTGTCTACACTATCGACAACATTTTCCATATTTTGGTTCACAACTTGGCTGAATCATATATTTTTTAATAATAAATTTTACTGATAGGTGTCATTAGTATGTACATAAATAGTAGATTGGTATATTAGTATGTAATTTAAAAATTATCAACAACGCCTCACGATAAAATAACCCGTAATTGATAATATTGTTGAAAACTAATTTATGCTCACACTTATCGTGTAGTTTAAAGCTTAATTCGAACATCCTGTAGTATGTCGTCAGTCGTGTTTTGCTCAATAACGATTTCTTTTGTGAAAAACGGCTGAATTGAATAATTGAGTAATTGTATACGATTTGGTGTCAGCGAACCAATGGACCGCAGATTGGATGAACGGTGCGGGTACTTTATAAGCGATTTTTTCCAAATTCTCGTGCGAATTTGAACTAATGCGCTCATCCGCAATTTAGTATTATTTCTTAGAACACCGATTAACCCTTATAATGTGTGTATAATATTCCCTAAGCATATTTAGAATGCACAGTAACGTAGCTAACGATACGTTATCGTTAACGTGCATCGGGTGGTCTGTAAATATTTACGAAATCGTTAATCTCGATAGCGACTGTGCCTTGGTATTTTGATAAGGTGATGAGATAGTTATTAACGAGAAGAAGTCACGCATTATATTATTGTTATTTTGACACTGTAATGTCACGGTCGGGTTATTTTGCAATATTTAGACCAAGACATTTGTGTCATTTTTTTCGATACAATTTTTAATAAAAGTGTGTGGCGCGTTTGACCGACATATGAATAAACATGAATATAGTGAAACTCTTCTGTAACAATCTTATAGATATATTAAATAAATAACTTATTTTAGTAACTAGTAAAGTAAAGAAGAACTGAGAAAAATCAACACTTAGCAGCAGAAGAGAAATCTATGTTGCTGTAAAATAATACTTGTCAAGAAACAGATTGCAATCCTATAAAAATTGGTCATACTCCTGCAGAATTGTATACCTTAGTAAGGGGTTATATAATAAAACAAGATAAATATAAAGACATTGATATGTATTGAACTGCTAATGAAATATTAGAAAAGAGATCTACAAATTTATACACAAATCAGCCTTTTTGCTATATTTTTTAGCTCAAAGTTCTGAAAATAGAAACTTAAAAAGCTTTAAAATTTTCACGAATTTAGAGACTGTTTTAAAGAAAGATTGATAATACAATTTCCCTGCAGTCCACGATTTTAAGCATTTTTGCTGGATTTTTGAGCTCAAAATCTGAAAAAGAGACAAATTTTAGAGCCTATTTTGAGGCAAGGAGCGAGGCTGGTGAGAGCATTTTCAACCCCTTGAATGTATGTCATTTAATGAAATTCTAAAATAACATCCAGATAATAAAGCTGGCTTACTTTTGCCTTCTCTAGAAAATACTGAAATGTTATTATTCTTATATAAATAAACCACATTTGTCTTAATTTCTTCACCATGAAAAATAGAATTAAATAAAATTAGTATTATCCAAATTTTTATGAACTACTCACATTAAGTATTATAAAAAAACAAACTTTGAAATCAGTTCAATTAATTATGATTATGATTATGAAAATAATATATATATATATATAGAAACAAAAAACACGTCATGAATAATATTTAATATATTTGTGTAAATAATTCAATAAAATTATAACTGTAAAATTATATTTTCACAAACTGAAGGTATGTTTTAGAGCTGCAATCCGTTTTAATCAATCACGAAATGAGTTCTAAAGACAAATATCTAAATAAATTAAAGCTATTTATTAATAAAACAATATAACAAGAACCTTAATATATAAATATTAATTTGCCTCAAAGAATATGGAAATTACAACTTATAGAATCAATACTTAAGATAGATATTACGTTTGCAGCAAATTAAAAAAAAATACATGAAATAGTATTTTTAAATGATTTTTAGTTTATTTGATTTAGCTTTTTTTTGATATTTTAATCAATAAATACGTAACTTAATTTATTGTACTTTTTATATTGCAAAACCAAAATAAAATAGACTTGTTTTCAAGAGGATGAAACTATTTCTCAAATGAAGAGAATATCAGGATATTCCTATTTTATTTTTCAGTGGTAATATTTCTAGTAAATGGTTTTGAAGCAATGATTTTGCTTTAAGGCGCGTTATCGCTTAATATCCCAGTGATTCTAAATAATATTTATAATTTCGCGTTAATTTACCCAACCGCTCAGGTAGGAGGTCAAGGCTGGACTTATTCTGCGAAAGCTTAATTTGGCAGTCCGTAAATAGCGTCGTAAAAAACAAAATCTGATTCAAATAGTAACATGAATATACATATAAAAAAATGATTTCACTTGTTTTTTTGATGCTCATTTACTTTAACGGAAATCTTACACAAGTATGAGTTAGAAAGCGTTATTTAAAAAAAGCGCTTCATGAATAAACCTTCAAGATAAATGGCAATTGAAATGAAACGTCAAAGACTTTTTACCTAAGCAAATGATGTTTACAAAACTATTCAAAACATGTAATCATAAACATTTACTATTGTAATTAAAATTCTATAACCTTTTGTTACCACTGAGCAATATAATGCAAATTGTTTAAACGTGCGGTTAAGAGATTATATGGCATTGTCATTTGTGTAAAAATGCCGTGCTGCTCCAAGAAAACAAATCAATTTACGGATTGCTATCCTTTATAAATACACATACATATAATTGGTCAAATTAAACCGGTTCACAATAAGTTTTTCGCAGAAACATATAAAACGGGGCGCAAGAACTACTAATAATATATCAGTGGCGTGCGGTGACTTTTGAAACAGGGCATGCGGTCAAGGAGGGGAATTAAATGGAATTATAAATAAGTACACTTTTCAACCTCATAAAATTCAAAATGTTCTATATGAGCGTTGAAGTGATATAAAAAGCGGTTCTGGAAAGTTCTTTTCGTATTCATTAAATTTAGAACACGATCGTCGGGATGTAAAATGTACGAGAGATTGCACACACACTTGCCCGGCTACTGGTATGGGAAGCCGGCAGCTCCCACTGCGAGACATGAAGGAAATAGACAGATTCAAAACGTCAACCGCATGATGGGTTGATGACGAGCGACTGTAAACACAAGCGCTGCATTCGGCTTTAGTCGCTCTCTTGGTATGGTTGTTTATAGCCGATTTTACTGAGCAATTACGTTTCATAATTACGTAAATTAAAATTGGAATACGCGTACTTTCAAAAGACATGAATTATAATCCATTATCATGAAAACTACGTTTCTACATTAGTTTCAAAACAATTTTAAAATAATGTCGCATATATAAAAGACCGCTTTATATTATTTTTACTAAAGGGAATAAGGTTACGGTTAAGATTAGAACATATTGCGATTGGTTCTCAATTGTTCTCATAGCCTATTCGTCCAAGCTTCCTCGAAGGATCTTTATAAAGCATGTGACACTTGGTCATATCACTAGCAATGTCCACCAGTTCCATAAAATAAAAACTAATAATAATTCTAACTTCACATATGTATGTATAATACATACATTGTATAAACATATATATAAAAAAAAACAGCTATTTAATCGATCGGTCTACTGGTTACACTAACGAATGTATTACATCACTTATATATATACATTGTATTGTTATTATAATATATATATTTTTAACATTCCTCAATTTATTTTTATGTACTTTTATATCTAAAAAAATTGAAGAAAGTTTAATCAAAAACAGTGTATCTATATTTTTATGTATATTTCATATTAAAAAAAAACATTTTATCTTATGACAGATGACAAATACATGAAAGATTGTAGCAAAACATTAATTTCTGTTATCCGTCCGATTCATCCGACTGATAAAAACAGATTGCAGTCGATGCAATGGAAATCTTTGATTAAATTATTATACAAAAAAATATAATATGTAAATGGAGAGCCCAGACACGCAAAACGTCTCGCGAGGTGCAGTTTTAATTGACTTTTACCCGTCGCTGGTAATTATTGTTCCGGTAAGAGAGACAGGTGTTGGTAATACGGGTCAACACCTATGGATGCGAACAATGGTCTCGTTTGACTTTTTCGAAGAGTCAACGAGAAAGCTTTCCTGGAAATAAAGATGTACCACATGACAACAATGTATTAAGCGCGTACCGGCACCTTATAATTCGTTTCCTACTTTTTTTTGCAAAATTGCAATAGTAACAATCGCAAGCATTATATTATTAGTTCATTTCAGCAGATTGTTGAGTAAATCTATTTTATTTCCTGGTAATAAAATAGGAGTAAAGCTACAAGATTAATTAAAATCAAAGCGAATTTTTTACTCGATTGACAAGATAATGATTGGGCACGAAACTTTTATGATGCTGTTATTAAGAAGCTCTTTGAATTGCAATGATTTATATGATAATTATTAAAAATTATATTTAAAGATAATGTCAAGCACACAGGCAAAAATATATGCTTTACATCTTTACTTTACTAATATCTATTACAAAAAAATATTTTCTATAAGAAAAATCTTTTTTAGCGATTACATTGGATTGCGAATCAATAATTATATTCAAGATTTTCTAATTTATATTATTAATATGCATATTGAAATATATGTATGTATGCATAAAAATCCAAACAATTTCATGTAACAATCACTAATTGTATATAATAGAACGAGATGATTTGCAAATCATGGTTATGTTTCCTTATCGTGTCGTAATTAATTATGGTTTTACAAATTATATGGCTTTCATTGTAAGCTTTGAATATTGCGTGAGAATTGATTCCAATGAGAACGCGTTTTAAAACAAGCTGTATATTGAACTAAGGTAATCTAAAAAAATTAATGCAAAAAAAAAATTTTTAGGCAAAAAATTTTTTTTTAAATAAAGCTATTTTTATAAATGCAAAATATCACATTTGCAAAAACTTCACTTAGATTTATATAAATAAAAGTTATTTTAGAACATTTTGGCCCCCTTATTTTAAAGTAATTTTTTTAATTACCATTTTGAAAAATATAGCAGATAAGACTGGCTAACAAAATCTACTTACAAAAAAGTTTATTAGTGATACTTGATTTAATCTGAATATTCCAATATTCGAATACGAAAAATATTTACCAGTTTTTTAATCATTCGTTATTCATATATTTGCCCAACTATTTGTTAAGTATTTGCAGTAAAATACCATGTTTTTTTAACCTTTAAAAACGAAACACGGTTATGTATTATTTCTGCATTGTTTGTTAATTGTAATAAATATATAATACAATGTTTTACGGTCAAACTTTACAAAAAGTAACTTTCTATTATCAATTGGACACAATTTCACGGGTTATTTTCATTATTAATAAGCAACGATTAATATATAACTTTTAAAATGTGAGCAAAATTTAGCACAGGAAATGGTACAATTCCATACAAAAAATCATTACATAGCATGTAAAATTTCTTAACAGCGAACCGTTTCCTGTCATCTAATTTTATAGGTCATGTCATGGCAAAATGTCGTTTTCGCAATACAAAGATAAAAAAAGTAGCAATTCAACAATAGAACAGTAATCGCGATACATTCTAAAGCCAAAGACGTATATAGAAAATTTTAGCATGTATCCTTTTGTTGATGGACAAGTTCCAAATTCAACTGTCAAAACAAATCATCGATCGATTAGAAAGTTATTTTTTTAACTCAATGTGCGTACGTATATTTATTTTATGTAATTTATACATATATGAGTGAATTACACCATAATTGAATAGTTTTAAATCACATATCGGACGAGTTTGGAAATCCATTTCTTAATCGTTCTCTTTAAAAATCGATTTTAAATTTCTATTTATATGTATAAAAAATAGTACGAAATTACAAATTCAAGGCTGTCCATTGTATATTCTTTCGCAATTTAGAGCATACCAATGTTTTGCAAAAGTATCCTTCAAAGGTGTGCCATGTTTTATTTGCCTTAATAGTATATCGTAAGAATTTTATTTTGTCAACGAAATTACAGCAACAGTAACGATGTAATTATTTTGGGGTATGCCTGTGTAAACTCAAGTATTTTAGTTACGTATAATATTTTTAAACGATAACATTGTGTTTTTAAAATATATTTTCAACGACTAAATAATGTTTTCTAGTTGTTCAAATATTGGTCACAGTAAGAATGATAAGATTAGATTAATGTATGATCTAACACTATTATTTAATTTATTTAAATACTGTATTTTTTTATTATATTAAATTGTAATTTAATATAACAGTATAGATGCAAAAAGAAATTATATAAACGAATATAGTTGACTAAATTGCAATTTAGCATAACCATGTTAATTTACTTAACATCACTAAAATCATATTGAATAAGAAAAATATAAGGTAAAACATATTTTTACCTTTTAATTTACACATAAGCATTATATTTTTGCAAAAATGATTCTGAAATTATTTTAAGACTTTTGATTGTGTATTATATATACACGACAATAATTATAAAAACGTATCACTTTTTAAAATATATATTTAATAATTAATTAGATTTTTCAGATTTTTTGATCACTTATTTAAAGGTATGCCTATAGTGTTTATGTATAGTGCTTGCAATTAATCGTCAGCTTTGGTAGTGAAAATATTTATAAAAATTACAATGCTAAATCGTCCACAATTTAGTTCGAGTATAAAAATCGATATTATTGTCTTTTCATAAATAAGGTTGTCGTCTATCGATTATAGCCAAGCATCACTTCAAATTGTTATTGAAAACATTAGAAAAATGGTTGCAATAAATTGGGTTAAGTGTAAAAATAGCTAGCCTTGATGAAAATCAAGTGATAATACGAATGTGCTAACGTGATAGGAGTAAAGCTACTTTGGATTTAACCAATGAGTTTTTGCAAAACATTTAATAAATATATAAATGTGGACCACCTTTAGATGTGACGTAGGAAAAGAGTATGCAGTCGTCTACCTGCTATTGACCATAGAAATAATCTAACACGTAGGAAACGGATGATTTGACACAAAAGCTTGACTTTTTTTGATGAGAATAAAATAAATTTATACGTCAATATAAATCTTTTCGTATAAATTGATTTTATCTATCTAAGTTGTACATAACTTTATCAAAAATGGCGAGTCATATACATAGACGCTAATTTATTTCACATTTTTGTATATACCGTGAAAAAAATAAGTCTGTAACAGGTACAAATTTATTAAAACAACATATAAATATTTAAAAAAAATATTTCTCAATGTAATTACGCTGTGGGGAAAATTTCACCAATGAAGTATTCTTTACATTTTGCTAAAAACTTGCTTGATGTGTACATATGTTCATGTATATGTTAAAAATTTGTCAATTTCCAAAGCGCACGTCGATTTTGGTCGCATCATTATAACAAATTCGCTTTGGTCGTGCGAAATTATGGCGTAAAATTTCGTCGGTGCTTTGTGTTATGGAATATGGTAGAAAAATTTTACACAATGCAATGAAAAATTGTACCGTTCGTAAACTACGTTGATTATGATTTTGATCGATTATTTTATTTCCGTTATGATATTTGAGTATTTTAAATACTATTAAATATTTCTTTGTAAAAAGTTTTGAATAACCCCACTCGTCGATATCACCAAAATATTGCAAGAAAAGAAATATGTTAAATGTTCGTTACTAGATATATAAATATAAAAAATATATTTATTATTATTATAATTAATGCGAGTTTAATACCAGTCTAATAAATTTAAGTTAATTCCAATATATTTATAGTCATACAACTATTACAGAATAATGAATAAACTTTTAACTTAATTTATTAAAAAAATACAGTAATAAAATATTTATTATCAATTAAAAGAAAAATAAATTATAGAAATATCATATTTTTTAGTTTAAAGTAAGTACTTTATTTTTATAATAATTTAAAATAAGTAATAAAAATAAATAAATTAAATGTAACGTTTATATACAATCTCGATAAAAATAAAGTACATAAACATTGTTTTTTCAAGTATGTTGCAGTTTTTATTGTTTTTACAACGACATAAACGTGTGTGTATGTGTGATTATGAATAAAACATTTGAATATAATTTATTTTACTGTATAATTTCATTTCTATAAGATTTAAAAAAAATATAGATGTAGAATTGCGAAAACCATACACTAAATTTATTTATTTAATGTAATCTTTCATTGCAACATAATCAGCCCAATGCATTACAACAAAGTCAACACAATCAACAACCACTCAGTAAGTAGTGAGACACCAAACTGTATTCAAATGACATATACTACTATTATTGCTCATATCGATTATTTTAATTAAACAATTAAATATTTAACCGCAATAAAAAATAGATAATGTATATAAAAAAATAAAAATAAAGAAAGAATGATTTGTATCAATTAGTACATGGTACAAGTAAACACAACCAATAACCACTAAGTAGTATGACACCAGACATAAATCAAATTCTGTGAAGAAGAGCTTTCAATAAATAAATGTAACTACGTAATACGTGATATTAAGAATATCTAGGTAAACTGAATACGTGATGATTGATCGTGATTATAATTATATATTAATCAATAATTCCAACATTACATTATTTAAACCAAGGAATTGGTCACCAAATGGTTATCTATATCACCCTAAAAAAAATAATTGTATGCAAAAATTGAATTGAAATTTTTATATTTAGGTTTCAAGAATTCAACAGAGCAAAATACATGTGCATTATATATTTTTATTTGGTTTCTAAAATGTGTGTATAGATATCATATATAATTTAGCTGCACTATTGTATTAATTGTATTATAATATTATTATTAATTATTTTATAGCTCTTAATTGCGTTCACACAGCGGGAGAAAATAGTGTTTTTATTTAATTTGATTTAATTATTTACTTAAATCATTTAAATTTATGTATTTAATTGAATAATGTACTAACAGCGAAACAAAACTTAGCATTTTATTAAAAACATAATCAACGACAAATACCATAATTTTATCAATTACCATCACAAGTGTTTTTTCTTAATATATACAATTTTCCGTAAGCGGAAATTCCAAAGTTAACATACATTCAATAGTGCTAATTTTTCAATACTGATATTTACACGTTAAATTTGAAGGTTAGAACCAAATTTATATTGATTCAGAGCTTAAAAAACATTGTATAATGTATAAAACAATATAGAGATACGCCTATTTCTTATCAACATTTCGAAACAGTACAAATAGATTATGAAGCAAGTAAAAGACAAATTGTTTTATAATAATAACCGTGATATTATTATAAAACAATGTGAAGCAGTCGACAGATGCTTTGATTCTCCACCACAACAAATCGAACATGATTGTTCTAGTTGTTCTTCAATATCAATGTTATTTTTTAATTACGA